>NW_008704902.1:8867091-8896035 GCF_000326865.2 Helobdella robusta | reverse complement strand
CTGTAATATCAAGGTGATGTCGTTATCTTGATTGTTGGTACTAGGAAGGTTCCTTCCTAGTACCAACAATAAAAATGTCACACCAACCAACCCAAATAGTAAAGTTAAACTCCGAATTTATTACAACAATAAAAAGACGTCTCACCTAATACATAGTGCGTTGTAATATTTTTGAATTTTATTATTAGGTGTGTCTTCATAGCTATGTTGTAGAAGACATCAAAACAATTTTTCAACTTTTGATTAGAGGCTGTACTTGCACCTATCTTTCAAAGTTTTCTTTGCCACTCTGATTAAACTACCAGTGGAATGGAACAATAGCACAACGTGCCAATATATAAAGGAAAAGGAGACCTACTAAAATGCTCCTCATGTCGAGGTATACGTCTTCTGAACACCCCTTAAAAGTTATTGAAAAAATCATTGAGAGAAGACTGTTGTCGTGCGTTTCAATAGGTGGTTACTACCAGTAAGGCCTAATGGCAGGGAAAATCACCATTAATGCTATTTATATCATTCGTCAACTACAGGAAAAATATTTGGCAAAGCAAAAGCAGCTGTTCCATGTATTTGTAGACATGGAAAAGGCTTTTGACAAAGTGCCTCATGAGGCAATCAGGTGGAATGTACGTAGACAGCTTGTTCCCGAACATTTGGTTTGGCTAGGAAGCACCTCCTTGCTTCGGTACTGATGTGGCATAGCATTCCTCTACCGCTGCGCTCAGAGCTGTACAACACAGCTATGCGTCCTGTTCTGATATATGATGCAGAAACGTATCCTATGACAACAAAATTCAAACAGCAGCTTCATCAAACTGACATGAAGATGCAGAACTCGTTGGATGCAACATTTTGACATAAGGAACCATATTCATACAACCGAGACCCTGAACCGATCGGGACTGTGCACGTTGAAGGATGCGTGTCGTCGTCATCGCCTACGATAGTTTGGCCATGTGAAGCGAAGCGAAAACAATACAATAATTTCCGTTACTGAGCACCAGGTGCCTGGCACCCGCCCAAGAGGTCGCCTAAAAGTCCTGAACGCAGACCATACAGGAGGACTTGAAGGCACTTGGTCTCAAGGAAACAGACGCATTGGATATATTGGCTTGGAGACAGAAGCTGATGAATGGAATAAATAAATCCGACCCATAACGAATGGAGACTATAAACGAGGATTGATTGTAACAGATAAAGGCAAAATTGTAAACCAAATTTTGGGTGCAAGAGTAAATATGCTATCATTTAAAATTTTTAATCTACTGAATGGTATTACATACGGAATGAAGAGACAAGTAGAGTTAGAAATATATGAAGGCTTGAATGGAAAAATAAATGTGCGAAATTTGCATATGTGCAATGCAAAATACATAAATGTTCGAATTTTAAAAATTATTCTATATTTTATAGGTAGCCAGTGGAAGGGAACATAATATGGAAATGTATGAGAAAAGAAAGGGGCATGAACAATTAGACGAGCAGCAGAGTTAAAAGCTTTACTTAAATGATAGAGTATAGAATCAGGAGGATTATAGTAGAGCGAGTTACAATAATCAATCTGACAAACTGACAAAGTAACAAAAAGGAGAAGGGTAGGATCATCAAGAAAAGGCAAAAGTTTTTTTTATTCTACGTAAATGAAAGTAAGAATTTTTAGCAACACTATTAATCTGAAAAGAAAGAGAAATACTAGAATCAAAGATAAAGCCTAGACTACGAAACTTGTGAGAAACATCAAAAGTTTTAGAATCAGGGAAGATAATAGGAGGAATAGTAATAGAGTGTTTAGATTTATTAAAACAAATTAATTCAAATTTAGAATGATTGAATTTAAAACACATAGAGTTAGACCAAGCAATAATTGAAGAAAGACATAGGTATAGATTATGAAAAACATTATTAAGATTAGATGGAGGAAAAGAAGTATAAATATAAGAATCATCAGCATATAGTTGACTAGAGAAAGAAACATTATTAATAATACGAGGTAGTTCAGAAGTATAGAATATAAATAGAAGAGTGCCAAGGATAAAAACCTGAGGTACCCCGAAAGTAAGAGTAGATGAGTTATAAATAGAGTTATTGAAAACAACAGAAGAAAAACAATTACAGAGATAAGAAAAAAACCAAGATAGACAAGAATCAGAAATATTAAAAAAAAGATCTAGCAAACACAGATTTATTCCAAGCTGCACATCTGCGTGTTAGAACGGCAACTTCAGCTGTTCCAGTACAATCCAGAACATACCCTAAAAATTGAAACGAAGTGACTTTTTCTACCTCAATGGCTTCAAAAACATTGCTATTTCGAATTTGTTGTTGTGGATTGATGCAAGCAGGACAAACAAAATTGGACATTTTAGATAATGTACCAATTATTTTTGAACAACGTTTGTGACACAACTGGTTACACTGCTGACACTTGATTGAATTGTTACCTACACCAGCTTTACAAACTGAACAGGGCCATCGTCCAGTAGCTGTGGAACGGATGGGTTCACCAGTGTTCATTGCTTTGGTTTTGCTGATGTTGACTTTGAATCCATGATCGGCGAGTCTGGTGTTCAAATCTTCAAACATCTGTGCTGCATTCTGATCAGATGTGGCTGTCAAAACGATATCATCAGCATATATTAGATTCCAAATGTCACCAGTGCGTATCGGTTTTGTGATTTCTTCCATGACAATTATAAATAACAGTGGACTGAGAATCGAGCCTTGGTGAACTCCAACGCCGATGTCAAATGCATCTGTGTTTCCAACCGTTGTGCTGACGAGAGTATTAGTATTCGTATACATTTCCATCACAAGTCGAACAAGATATTCTGGAATGAGTTGTCGACGTAGAATCCACTTGACTGCTTCACGGGTAGCTTGATCAAATGCTTTTTCAAGGTCTACAAAACGTGTGATAGTTGTTGATGCTTTTTTTTTCTTTCAAATTTATTTGACAAAAAAAAGTCAGGAGATCAAAAAAGTAACAAAAGTACTTGCGAAGACCACCATGACTAAAATCAAACAAAAATTACAATAATAGACTAATAATAATACATTCATAAAATTTGTTAAATACATTTAGCAACCACGTTAATAAATAAATACATTTCATAAGAAAAGTAATAAAAGTACTGAATCACACAACAAAATGAAAGTCATACATAAACAAAACACAGTCAATTAGCACGCCCATGTGCTGTGCGAGATACTTCTCTTCAATTGCCGAAAGATGTGAATTGCATCAATTGTTGATTTCCTTGCTAGGAAACCAAATTGATAATTTCCGATTGTGATGCACGACGTTAATCTTCTCAATGATTTTCTCGACAATTTTCAGGGAGTGTTCTAACAGACGTATACCCCAATATGATAAACAGTTTAATGGATCACCTTTGTATAGCGTAACTGTCATGCTATAATAGTTCCATTCCGTCGGCATTGAGCAATTTCTCCAAACTTCACGGCAAAGTTTTAGTAACACTTGGATACCTGCAGTACCAGATGCTTTGATAATGTCATTTGTAAGTCCAGTGGGCCCTGCTGCCTTTCCATCCTTCATAGATTTCAGAGCTTCTGTAAGCTCCTCTACAGTGATGTCTGGAATCGGACCTTCAATGGGTGGAGCGTCAAAGTTGACAGTGATGGGATTTGTTTCATTTAACAAACGGTTGAGGTATTCTCTCCACTGTAGTTTAATCTCATCTTGTTCAAAAACCATCTCATTTTTGTCGTTTTTGATACATGAGGCACCAACCATGTCTTTTTTCGTACGCTTTGCTTGTTTTGCTATACGATACAGAGATTTCATTTGTTCACCTTAGCTTTTAGCGAGCCACTCTCTGCACTGATCTGTCTGAGCCTGTGCGACTTGACGTCTTGCATTTGAGATTTCATTTGTTCACCTTTGCTTTTAGTGAACCACTCTCTGCACTGATCTGTCTGAGCCTGTGCGACTTGACGTCTTGCATAGTTGTTTTTCTCACGGAAAATTTTATGGTTATCAACAGACTTTGCTTTTTTCTATTGCTTGTATGCAGTTTTCTTTTCAGCTATTGCATTTTGTACACTGTCATTCCACCACCAAGTGTCGCGCTCATGCTGACGTTTTGTACCAGTTTTCCCTCAAACTGTAGTTGCAGCGTTTATTAAAACGGTTTTGTATGTACTCCAATCTGCACTAGCTTGCGATTGGTGGTCTAATTGTGTGGCGACAATCTGTTGAAATTTTTCTCGATGAATATTGCTTTTCAGCTTCCACGTTTTGATTCTCCGAGGCATTTGTTTAGACTTATGTTGTGATAGTTCGACAACCAAGTCTGCCACAAGGAGTCTATGTTGGGCGACACATGATTCGCCAGGTATAACTTTGACATTTTTGAATAGCCTTCGGTGTTGTTGCTTGACAGCGAAGAAATCAATTTGCGTGGCTGATGGTCCACTTTTGTATGTTATGAGATGTTCTAACCTCTTTCTAAAATATGTGTTCAGTAAACAAAACCCGTGACTTTCAGCAAACTCAAGGATGCGGTTGCCATCTTCATTCCGTTTTCCATAGCCAAAACCGCCATGTACGTTGTCAAAACCATCTGTTTTCTCTCCAACGTGGCCATTGAGATCGCCTCCAATCAGGATTGTTTCAGATTTTGGTATTGTTGAGATGTTGTCAGAGAACGCAGCCCAGAAATCATTTTTCATCTCTTCTGATTCGCCTGTCTGTGGTGCGTATGCAGAAAAAATAGTCATTGTTTGCTTTTCTAGGCGAAGCCTAATCCACATGAGACGTGGATTAATTCTTTTTAATATCCAGTACTTCTTAGGCTAGCGGTTCTCTGACAAAAATAAAATTCCAACACCATTTTTGGCCGTCTTTTGACCATTCCAGAATAGTTTAAATCTAAATCTTTTAAATCTAGTTATATTATTTTAATTAATAGAATTATTATTCTTATCATTAGTTTTAATTACAGTAAAGTGAGACCTAATAAAGTTATATTACTTGCTATTAGTATTATTATGATTAATATAATTATTGTTACTAACTATATTTATTTTTTTGTTAGAATTAAATTTATTGTTTTTATTGTTATTATTAGCCCTAAGATTAAAGTAAAAAATTCGCCGCCGAACTACTCTCGTCGGAGACAAATTAGTGTAAGAGAAGCTCAAGAGAAAGTCTCTAGAATGAGACATAATAATAGTTACAAGTTATAAAAAAGGTCAGTGCTATAAGGCGTGCGGATTCGCACGGCGAACACGCCGTTGAGATGCTATAAGGCGTGAAAAATCCACACGGCCAATTGAACGTGTTAATGCTATAAAGCGTGAGGCCGCACGGCGAAATAGACGTTGAGATGCTATAAGGCGTGCGAATCTCGAATGGGCGAATAGCGAATACGACGTCCAGACGTTCGAAATTATAAATCGTGAGAAACCCGCACGTCGAATTCGACGTTGAGATGCTATAAGGCGTGCGAATCACGAGCGGGCGAATGCGACGTTTAGACAGTGAAAAGCGTGAAAATCGAACGGCGAATTCCACGTTGAAATGGCCGAAGTCTGTACAACAAAGTTGACGCTATTTTGATGATACAGGACGCAGTCAAAGCGCAAAATTTGACGTTTATTAAGACAATATAAAGCATTTTTGTTATAGAATGACAATTTTAAAAATTAAAAATTTATTACATAAAGTGTCATATAGTAAGACACACAGACAAGCACACATATTTACTCAGTAATGCATAGAGGTACATTGTTCAAGTGTTAAGACAAAACAATTACGTAAAGACCCAAGATTGTTATACCAAGACTGTCGACAAAACCATGCTTCAAATTGTATATATTTTTTCTTGCTACAGGAAAGTTTGATTGATATGTAGGAAATTTGTTAAAAGTGTTGGGTTTGCACCAGCATCCAACATATTTTTAGCCTGCTCCAAAGCAGCTCCTGCAGGGCGTCGGTTATCTGCATATAGTGCAAATACAGATGTACCAACATCATGGATGTGCTCCAAACACATCCTCTTAATAATCAAAACTCCTAAAATGTTTAAGCAGCCATTACAAAATTTGCTATAAAAATTTACTATTTCATTATTAAATATTTCAATTTTTTAAATATTATTTTCACTATTAATAAACAAAATTGAATTATCATTAATCATTATTGAAAATTTCAATTTAGTTTTTAAGTATTAGTATCAACATTCAACAATAAATAAAATTTAATTATCACTAATCATTATAAAATATTTCAATTTAAATTTTAAAATATCACAATCAATTTAATTTTTAAAATATTATCACAATTACAATAAACAAAATTTAATTATTGTAAAGAATACTATTACTACTTTCCGATTTTTGCAGTATGCCACATAAACTGCTGCAGTGCAACCACACAACAAGGATGCCTGGTTAGGTCGTGTCCCAGTTTTTTTTTAAATTTGCAAACGGCTTTACATTTCCATAGTGCTTACAGACCCACTTAATGCAGCAACCATTGTCGAATATACAAAAATTAACATAATATGAAAATATATAAAAATTTAAAATAATCATAATAATTTAAATTAAGGCTTGACAATATTTTAAAAATATGTAAACAACCTCTGACTGTGTTGCATATCTGGATCAAGATCAACAATTTTGGCGCTTTCCAGAAAACATTTTTTTTTTAATTTTTAACTTTTTCTTTAATGTCACGCTTCATTGGATGGTAGTTTTTTTTTAAAACTTTCTATCACTTCAACCGATATTTCAACATTCACAAATTCATCTCCCAACTTTAACGAATCGAAGCTCATTTTCTCAAATTAGAGTGATAAAGTAACAAATTTAGTTTTTTAAAATTAAATTAAATTAAACAAAACAATCAAAATCAAACAAATCTTCAAAAGCCTTGACGCTTACAACTGAAGGAAGAAGGAAAATGAACTCTTGCCAAAGATAATAAATATTAGCATGACGATGCGCAAATAAAAATATAAAAATTTATTTTGAAAAATTTATTTTCAATTGTAATTAACGGAAACTTTTACAAATACTTGTTAAAATAATATTCGGCATAAAAAAATGTTTTGAACATATTTTTTCGTTCGCACGCCTTATAGCAGTCTAACAAGTTCATGGATTTATCGTATAGAAAAAGATATAGAAAAAATAGTCATAGTAAAAAAGAAAAGAATTCACTTGTTCAGAAGCAAAAAACAAGAATCCACCCAAATTCCAAAACCACCGAGAAAACGTGCCACCATCACGCTAAACAAAGACTTCGTTAGTTAGCGAAAATTATTTGATAAAAGCGACAAATTGCGAGATGGACTAAACAAGTAGCATTTAAAAACTTGATTATGGTGAATTGTAGTCGTAGTTAAAATTATTGATGATTTGTGGATGAAAGAAAACCGTTGAAATTTGAAATAAAATCGGTTATTATGACGACGATGGTGAAATTTATATAATTCTTATAAATAAATGGATATTGTAGCATATTTACCTTTAGTGGTGAATATGCTACAATATCCATCGGTAGGGAAATTATCACGTGAGAGTATCTGGTTTCTTGACAAACCACGTTTAGCAATAGAAATTGCTCTTCCGCTATCGTGAAAACGTAAAAAAGTAAATCCAACGTGCAAATAAAAAGTCAAAAAGAAGATTCACATAGTTAAAAAACCGACATCAACAATTAACAAAATGGTCCAATCAAATGACGACCCGATCGCCATATTGCATATTTTCAAGAAAACGGTGTCAACAGATTTGATTTTTTGTTCAAATCATCTCGGTGTTCACAAATTGTTGAGGAAATGTTCGATTATTACATTTCTCTTTGTTGTCGAATTATAAATTTTACAATTTAAGTTCATTACGCATGTACAGTAAGATGGAGTAGGCTAAAGCTTTCAGTACTGATTGTAAACAATCCCGTAGGAAAAATTAACTCCATACATTATCTAGTTAGAAAAGTCTATTCTACTACTACAGACAAATTATGTACCTACAAGTGTTTTCTGTTAACTCCATTGAAAGAAACGCTTTGATGGTTCTAATTTATGTATTTGATACTTGTTCAAGTGTTTGATTTCATTGAATTATAAATAAGGATAAAATATATAGTTAAATCTCTTAGACTTTTCATTTAATTTTTAAAAAATAAAACAATACCTATTTCACAAAAACACAGTTTTTCACTCTTACTAGCCAGTTAGTAGTGATTAAAAAATTTATATTGATGTAGATTATTTATTAAAACACATTCGATTTAATTATGTTACAATTGTTTTGAGAAGCAGTTCAGAATTAAATTCTAAATTTTTCAATTTAAATAACGTCAAATTGTTCCACATAAACGCTAAAAAATTTCCATTTCCTTTATTAAAATTGTAAATATTTTTGGTTTTGATACTAAAACACTTCAAACATAAATACACAATAACGTTTATAAATTAAAGGTAACAAGTTGGATAGAAACAAAAATGCGTTTTAAAAACGAGATTTGTCGAGGGTCTCATGGTTGGCCGATGTTGTTCTCGGTGTCCGGAAAATTCATCGTGGAAAATTCATTGTGGCAAATTCATCGTGGGAAAATTCATCGTGGGGGAAAATTCATCGTGGGAAAATTCATCGTGGGGGAAAATTCATCGTGGGAAAATTCATCGGGGGGGAAAATTCTTCGAGTGGGAAAATTCATAGTGGGGTAAAATTTATTGTGAAAAACAGTTTTTGCAATTACACACCTTACAATTTTGTCATGACGAGTATGTAAACGTGCCCGACATACAAGATTTTGATATTGATCACATTTCCAGAAAGTTTTTTCTTCTGTAGCCGCATCTTTTACGAACAAGTGACCTGAGTCAATTAATTTTCTTTTTCCTTTTTCACTGTACACGAATTCTTAGAGACATTTTTACACAAAAATTAGCGAATCGTGATGCAAAAACTACTTCCTCATTTCTGACACACTTCACCTACAGTATTTTATTATAGACTTTTACTTAACTTACTCAGACACGTCCGACGTCCGCGGTCCACCTTTGTATATATTTTTTATACCATACTAAGGGTATACAAATGATAGTATTAATAAGCATGGATGCTACACGTTGCCTATTGATATAACCTCCAATACAGTATACTTTGTATATTATACGTATATATTATATACGTTATATGTTATATACGATATATACGATATATACGATGAAATTCACTCCATGGTGAATTTTACCCCACCACGATGAATTTTTCCACGATGAATTTTACCCCACGATGAATTTTTCCACGATGAATTTTACTCCCCGATGAATTTTACCCCACGATGAATTTTCTCGCGATGAATTTTCCACGATAAATTTTCCCACGATGAATTTTCCACGATGAATTTTCCGTAAACCGTTGTTCTCGATATAGCTTAATTATTATAGTGAACTAATGGTGAACTTTTAAGCAATCATTTAGCTGAAAGATTGTTTTGTGATGAAAGAATCGAGACAATCTGTTTTCAATTTTCATTTTTTAAAAAATTGTTGCAAAATATTTAATTAAAATTACATCTAAAACTGGAGACCAAAATCCAAAAAGCAAACTATAAAATACATTACTATAGTATAAATAAATTAAAATGTCAGTCGACACTTCAATAGACATAAAAATAAATATTAAAAAGTCAGCTCTTTGAAAATAGTAACAAATTTTTAACATTACACAACAGAACATAAATTGATATAAAATAATTGCTTGAGATGAGCAAGTTGGATTAAATAATATAAATAGGCAAAAATGGCAGATTTAAGACAAGGAATGTCCAACATTAAAAAAGAAATAATACTGAGTTAAAAAAGTTGCAACTAATTTTTGCATGATTGACAGCACTCGGCGGCATTCATGCTGCAAAACTCCTTGCTGCACCAGCTGTACATGTCACCGTATAGGCACTCTGTCGGATCAATTTAAGTTGCATTTTATTATCAGTTTAAGCATTTAAAATGTTTACAAGAAGATTTAAATTAATTAGACATATATAAAAATTAAAAGTATTTTTAACTTGAAATATAAATGTTAGAAGATGTATAACACGTAATCAGAACAGACGAACCTCCTTTACTTTCCTTCGAATAGCTTGCACAGGCTGCACAGCACGTTGAAGCAACACTGGGATCGTAACAAAAGCCTGCGAACATGCCTTTACACCAATCGGCAGAATCAACGCAGGTTCCCACTGTTTTATTTATTTGTATGATTATTCAAGTTTTCATAATTTTTTCTTATTTATTCATTAACAAATCAAATTTTTGATTTACTTTTCTCTGTTGTTAAATACTATTGCAAATAAAAAAATGTAGTTAATTATTTTGCACCAACCTTCAAATATTTTTTTCTTGTCTTTGCATGTTTTACAACATAAACTGGCAACTTCCGTTCTTTGGCATTCGGCTGGTCCTTGCACATAGGAGCTACACCAATCGGCTTTGTCACCATACTCGCAATCTGAAATGAAGTTCACTTATTTAAAATACTAAAATATGGCATTAAACAATTGTTGTCGTTTAAAAAAGTAATCACTTTGGTTTGTAGAATCGTAATATTTTGCGCAAGTTGTGCAGCAAGTGCTTTTTGAACTGTAACACTCCGAAGGTTTTATTGTTGAACAGTAGAATGCCTGGTCACCATTTGGACACGAGGGGATTTCTAATGTTTCAAAGAAAATTCAATCAATTACAATGTTACTGGTCATTCAACTAAACAGTTCATACGCACCAGAGTTGGGAGTTATGTATGCTCGACAGGAGGCGCAACAGAGATTGGCCACTTCAGATATCTTGCATTCGTCTGCACCCTTAACGTATAATCTGCACCAGGAAGCTTTGTCTCCATATTCACAGCCTACAATCAATTTATGTTCTCCATTTATACGAAAAACAGAACGCACAATGAAATGAACAAGTAAAAAATCATTTACCAGGATAAGAAGGGTTATAAAAGGAGGAACACTTGAGGCAACAGGTTTCCTTGCTTCCGTAGCACGCGTCAGATGTTATGGTTGAACACCAGGATGCTCTGTCTCCCAGTGGACATGTTCCTGATGATGGTTTCTGTGTTGTCGTCGTCGTTGTTATCGTTGTTGTTGTTACTGTAAAAGACTGACAAGTTTTACAACATTGTTGTCTTAACGACGCGTCTTTGCAGTGATCAAGTGAGCAACCTGCTATCTTATCCCCGAACTCACAGTCTACAATTTAAATTTATTCTAATATGGTAAAACAATTCTTTTGCATAAAAAATGTTTAAAAATATTACTTTGAATTTCAGTTTTAAAAGTTAAACAGTACTGGCAGCAGTAGTCACTGGATGTGTAACATCCGTTCGATGACATTGTTGAGCACCAGTCAACTTTATCTCCGTATCTGCAATTAGGAACAGGCAAATTCAATTCTCTTTTCAAACAGGTAGCACAACATTGTGATTGTTTGTTGGAGTCGTAGCATTGGCGAGAAGATATTGAAGCACATGTGTTATCTCGGTCACCATACTCGCAGCCTAATTATAACAAGAAAATAAAACTAATGATCGTCTAATATAAATTTTATAAAAAATAAAGTTGAACCTGGAAATTTTTTATTTCTAATTTTTGCGCAAGATGTGCAGCACAGAGCTGAGTAATAATTATCGTAACACATCCAGGGCAGGTTGGATGTCATATAGGAGCAACTTATGGATCCACTCTGATAGTTGAAGACATCTTTGTAGTCACCATAGATGCACGAAGCTGAGAATATTCGTATCAAAAATAAATATTTTAATATGTCATGCAAAAACATTTATTTGTTCTCATTTAAAGAATGAAACATTTAAAAATATGTGAGCTTACCGGGCGCAGCAGAAGCCCTGTTATCGGCCACACAAACTCCTCTAATACACCAAAATTTGTTGGAACACGTTGTGCCATCTAACGCTCTTTGTTCCACTCTGCTCACACATTTGCCTTGCGATGGATCGTAACATTTCAACTCTCTGCAGATCGATGCATCTCTTTCTCCGCCACCCTAAAAAATTTTGAATGACGCGTTTTTGTTTTGACACGCGTTTTGACAGAAAGCATTAAACTAACTAACCGCGCAGTAGAATGCGTTTTGTCCGTACAAAAGTTGGCATTGTTTGTCAACTGAATATTTCTGTCCTGGATATTGTTGAAGGAATCCAGCCTGATCAGTGGGTTCAACATCGAAAGCTTCGTTAAGCAAGCAGTTGTTGTTGCCTCTGTTAATATAAAACATTGGTTTTTAAACATGGTGTTTTTATATTGAAAGATTGTATTCTTACTGGTCCAATTTAGCTATGTAATTTCTAAAGTAGTTGATTGAACATTGAGAGA
Source organism: Helobdella robusta (assembly GCF_000326865.2). Lineage (NCBI taxonomy): Eukaryota > Metazoa > Annelida > Clitellata > Rhynchobdellida > Glossiphoniidae > Helobdella > Helobdella robusta. Next base: position 8,883,656 of record NW_008704902.1, on the reverse strand, counting down.
AAGTGAACGGATTGTTGAAGGTTTGGTTGGTGAGACTTCCAGGAGCAGGTGACATGATGAACTGGTCACTTGCACCGCATGTGTTGTCCGACCCATCGTGCCAAGCTCCCAAACTGTTTTCAAATTTTTAATGATATGAATATAAGTTTTTGTTTAAATTTAAAAATTAATTCATTTTTACTTGTGTCCAATTTCGTGTGAGGCAGTTTCAATGGTTGCATATTGACCGAAATTCTTATTGATAGATACTCCTTTTAGTGTACATGTTGCTCCAATATTTGCCAGGCCAGTTATTTGGTAGGTGTCGTTGTGAAAGGAGTTGTAAGCTAGCATAGTGTAACTATTAAAAGATATTTATTGATCGATTGAAAATTAATTTTTTCGATTGAGAACAAATTAATTGATTCAAATTTATCATTTTGTTTTCTCACTCACTCAGTAAAAAGGGCAGCTGAATCAAATCTTGGAAGATTCATCGCATTATTTGCAATCCACTTTTCAAACTCATCCAAAGCATTATATGCTTCTGTGGCGTATGATGACAATTTTATGTTTGGTTTCTCTGTGAACTGTGAATCACTTGGAGTCTGTTAGAAAAATATCAATAAAATTGGTTTTTTGATTTATCATTTTTTATTAAACAAATAATTTCGTTATTTCTTTTTCAAGTAATTTCCAAAAGTTTATTTATTATACTTGAGACCATATAGTTAATATTGCAACGCCATCTAACGTTTGAATTGTTATTCTTATAGCGACTTAAAGCGACTCCACTTACTTGCGCAATGTAGTAACCGACAAGTTTGACGTAAAAAGACATGTCGTCCTCCTGAATGCTTGCGTACCTGTCGTTGATCTGGTTGAATGGTGAAACGACCACGAATCACGTGGAAAACTTTTTATCAATGTATAATCTTAATTATTCATTCATTCATTCGCTCGCTCACTCACTCACTCACTCACTCACTCATTCATTCATTCATTCATTCATTCATTCATTCATCCATTCATTCATAATTTATTTGCTCGTTCGTTCAATTTTATTACTAACCCCGTTAACAACGTGAGTGTAGAAATATCTGATGTTGTAAATAGCATCAGCTGTTCTTGCGAGGTCGTTCGTTTCCTTGCTTTGTGAGTACCACCTTTGTTCAAATTAAGGTTCGCTTTTAATCGTCACAATATGAATGACTGATTCAAACGTTTTCGTTTTGTTCTACATAGTTGCCGCTAATGCAAAGTATCAAATGTGATAATTTTTTCCCGAAAAGGTTTCGTTTACTTGTAAAAAATGGAGTAGTCTAAAACGATGAAGAGTTCAAGTCCGAATTTCCTCTTTGTAGCGCCCGATTGAAGTTGCGCATTAACCAGTTTTTCGAGGTTCGTCATCAACGATGTCACATTAGCCGATGTAGATTGGGCAGCTATTTAAGAAATAAAAATAAATATTATTAATTTATTTTCCTTCATCTGAATTTTTTGAATTAATTTTGTAGTTATAATCAGTAGAATCTGCAATAAATTTATTTGAAATCACAATTTTATAGCTGTACTTTTATTTACTCAAAAAATGTTTTAGGCTTTTCAACTTTACTTTTGTTTCAAATTATATTTTCATCTGTGTAATGTGCAAAATATATAATTTTGTTATTATAAGTCATTTTTAAGAAAAGCCACCGAAAGCAGAGGCCAGCCAGCACTCAGCAAGAAAATCAAATTTTTTCATATTTCAGAACGGCCAATCAAATTAATATATTGTTACACGTTGATAATAATTTTTAAAACGTCGATGCTGTAACATTTTTTCAACCAAAGTTGATTATATTGAACTACTGTTAATATTCTTGGATTTGTACGTTGATATTATCGAACTTATTACTAATTAAATTATCATTGTGAAAATTTTATTCAATTAAATTATTAAAACTTTTTTGATTGCCGCAAAACTTCGATGAATGAAAGGAACCAGACCTCGCAAAGTATCGTACTGACTAGCCAACTTATTTTCTTCAACAAGCAAATAGCTGGAGCCGTTGATGATCAGTGGCCTTGTCTTACTTGCTTCTAGTGGACTAGACCGCCTGCCTTCATCCGATCTTATGTAGTATTTCTTTTGGTTGTCTACAAAAGAGCCATCCTGTTTTTATAATTTGTATTTTTAAAATTAATTTTTGAAGATTTAAAGTTGATTTTTTTCATCATAGTTTACTTACATAAACAACATTTTTGATTCCATTGGTGTCCTGGATAGCTACAGAGACAGATGACTCTGAATTTAAATCGCTGTATACACTCCATGTCTGAAATAATATTCGTTAATTTAATATTTGTTGAATGCTTTAATATTTTTGTTATTTAACAAATATCTTATCAGTTTTTAACAGGTTTAATATTTAGAATTGTTTACTTCGTTTTTTGCTGTCCAAGTTTCAATCCTCCCGCGTTTATTAACCAAAACTTTCAAGTTTTTTGTGGCATTTGCTTTTTTCATTAGTTTCAACGTTTTCATCTGACTTCCGACAGGTATCTGCATCAAAATTTCTTTCGGCAGAGCACTCACGCTCTTTTCTTCAAAGTTGTCATGCTTCCATTGAACGTCGACTGGAAAAAATTCCATCACAAAAGTTAAACAAAGTTACAAATATTATTTCATAGGGTTGGTATTAAAAATATTTATTTACCTATGGGATCGATGATACATCTTCGAATCTTAACGAAGGAGTTCCTGTGAAAAGGATTTTATTTTTTTTTACCACAAAATTTGATGTTATAAATAATAGAATGTGATGTTAATTAATATAAAGAATAAGCACTTGGGTAGTTTTCCACATTTTGTTGCCTCTTCTTCCGAAAATAATTCCTGATCAACGCATTTTTTTAGTTTCGAGTTAAACCAATAATCATTGCTGCATGAGATCAAAGTCGCTCTTTCGTTGGTACATTTGTAATAGAGCGAGCAATTGGATGGATGGGCTACTCTTCCTGACCGCTGACCAGAACAAACATTTTCTGAATAGTGATTGTGAATGTTGCTATGAAGTATCGTGTAACAAATTTTTATTCAATGATCGACTATTCACCTAGGTTTATAACAAAAATTAACAAATTACAGAAGTGGTTTGTCATCTTGGTTTCAAAAAAATTGTTTGATAATATTGATGGCGTTGATGATGAACTCACTGGCATAATATTCGTAGTTGTTGATGACCAACGCATGCGACGACCAGCCACTAACCAATAGAAAACATAACAACGTCCAGGTCATCTTTCAGTTATTTCTTGCTTCAATCTCTTTCTTCTGTTGTTAACATGATTAGAAATAGGAATTTTGTATTAGTGATAGATTATATGCAGAAAATATTAATTCAAAATTTAAAACTACTTAAATCTTTTTATTTTAATAATTGAACGAACTTTTCAATAAAATAAATTTATAGGTTATCTCGCTTTTCACCGTTGAGTAGATGTTATCTTCTAAGGTTTCAAACTTTGTTGCTTTTCACTTTGTAATGTTATGCACGAGAACGAACTGTTGAATTTATAGCACTTCATGCATTGTTACACTCATAATTCTCACGATCGCTTGAGTAACATACGCACATGTTTATCATTCACCGGTTCTATCATTTCCTGCTAACTAATGAAGGTAAGAAACGAATAACAGATAAATTTAGTGAGTCATCTTCAAAGGATTGTCTTCCGTGAATTTTGTTAGCACTACACTTACAGCTTCACTTATAATTTAATCTTCTATATATTTTCAGTATATTTATGTGTAATCATACTTTTAAATATTTCAAGTAGAATCTGCATTTATTCATTTTCTAAAATATCAAAAATGACAAAAATATTAAATATGACTTGAAACAAGTAACAAATACAAACAGAAATGTTTATTAAACCACCTAGAAAATTATAAAATAATCAAAGATAATATTAATCAAGTTACCAGGGGTGGGCATACTACGGCCCGCATGCGGCCCGCGAAGCTATTTCATGCGGCCCGCGAGGACTCTCAAATCGAAAAATTTGCTTTTTAAGTTTATATGCAGCCCTTCAAAAGTTAAATAATTCTTAATGCGGCCCTCACAGCAAAAAGTTTGCCCGCCTCTGATCTGATGTTACTCTTAAGAATTGGTCGGAATTTTTAAAATTAATACAATTTGTAACAGGAAATAAACAAGTTGTCCGTAGAATTGTATGTAGGGATGTATGTAGAAGTGTATGCAGAACTGTATGTATAATTGTATGTAAAGAAGTATATATAATTTTATGTAGTATTGAATGTAAAGATTTATATAGACTGTATACAAATCTGTATGAATGCTAGCATGCAGGCGACTAACAATGACAGTTGAGTAATTCAGAATTTCATGCAACAGCTACAACTGACGGTTTATCACACACGTTAATAAATATTCAACTCATAAAGAGCACAATAAACTGTATTTGCTGGTTATTGTAGAGTTCTGTAGAATTAGTTCAAACTTATGATAAATCTTTCATTTCCAAATGTCATTCAAAAATTTCATAAATTTGTCTTACTTTATCTAAAGGTAGCATCGACAATTAATGATTTATTAAAAAAAAACATAAAGATTTTTTTCAAATTTAACAAAGTTTAAATATGGCTTACTCAGATGTTTTTTATAGTACGACATATTAAAATTCTGCTCGATAAACTTTCATATTTTTTCAACCGCGGAAATGATAAAATAGCGCTATATAATTTGTTATTTGATTGTTATATTATCTATGCTATATTTGTAATTTTTGGGAAAGTTGTAAATTTCAATGACGGCTGTATTGCTGATAAGGTTTTTATATCAGTAGGTTCAAGATTTCCGATAGATGAACAAAACTGCTTCAAACGCAAACTTTGTTGAACGTTTATTTGAATACCAACATTAATAAGAACAAAACACTAGTCCAAATAACTATATAAATCACATTTACGATTTCGCATCGAACCTGAACTTCTACCTCCACTCATTACCTCATTACCTCAACTTTAAAAGACATATTTTTAGTCCGATTTAGCTTAGACACAATTTTACAACAGCGTTTGATGATTAATCGTCTCTCGTGTCAAATGCCTTTGTGAGGTCCAGAGCTGTAGGACTGTGCGATGAGCAGGTTTCTTTTGATTGAGGCCGTTGGCAATGTCGGTGACAATTAATCAGGATGAATGCAGAGGTTGTTAAATGATAAGGGCGGAGGCCATGTTAGTTAATGTTAAATAGTGTTAAATATTTGGTTATGAGCGGCAGCAGGCATTTTTCAAGTACTTTTACGGCCGGGCATAGTAGTGGTATAGAACGGTATGATTTTGCTTCGATGTCTGGTTTGCCGGGTTTGAGAAGAGGGATTATTTTGTCTTTTTTTGTATATGTTTGGAATTCTGCAGGTTTGCAGAGATTCATTCAATGGTTTAATTAGAAAGGAAATTTTTGTATGGCCTAAATGTTTAAAGTGAACGGTTGTCAGGTTGTCTGGTCCTGAAGCTTTGGACGGTTTAGAGTGCTTTATTGCTGCTGAAACCTGATCTGGTGTGAGAGTCGGATGATCATCAAGTATTAATTTCTTGATTGTTCAATTAGTGATTCTTTTTGATTTTTTAGATGTATGATGATTAGTTGCGGTAAACTGTTTTTTGAATAAGTTGGCCATCTGCAGGTTGATTGTTGCTGTCCTGTTGTTGAAACTGATGGCACTGTTGGGATATTGTATTTGTTGGCCATTTGGAGTTTTTATGGTACTCCAAAAGGGATTGGTGTTAATATTTCTATAGAAACTGCCCAGGAAATCTATCCAGCGTGTTTGTTTTAGTTTGTTAATTTGTTGTTGAATGTCTGATGATATGATGGCGATGTCTTTGGATGAGTGGTCGGATGATTTGAGAGCAGTGTCTAATCTTATTTTTATTACTAAGATTATTGAACGATTGATAACAAAACAAATTCTTGATCACGTGAATATAAACAGGTTGCTGCCTGTCCATCAGTCTGACTTTAGGAAGCATCATTTTACTGAGACGGCGTTTTTGCAAGTTATCTCTAATCTGTTTTTGGCAATTGATGTACAGAGGATATCAATCCTGGCTTTAATTGATATGAGTTCTGCGTTTGACTGTGTTGACCACAGGATTCTACTAGATAGATTGTATCATAGTTTTGGTATTGGTGGTTTGGTTTTGGAATGGTTTAAATCTTATTTGGATGGTAGAACTCAATAGGTACTGATTGGTAGTATGAAGTCTGATGTCAGTAGGGTTATTTTCGGGGTACCTCAAGAAACAGTTCTTGGCCCACTGCTTTTTTTGTTATACACGTCAGAGACATTTAATGTTATCGAATCATTTTGGTTTTCATGTCACGCCTTCATGTTTTCATGGAATGGATTGCCATCTTCACTCAGGGATTCAGGGTTGACTATGGATTGTTTTAAAAAGACTTAAAACGTTTTTGTACACATTGTAATGAAATAGTTTAATGTGTGATTTCTTTTTTTTCATTTATATTGTTTGGTTTATTTTTTAATCTTGTTTAGTTTAAAGTAACATTCTTGTCAATTTTTCAATTGTTAAGTTCCACTGTAATAATTTATGTTATCATGATTTATGTTATCAAGTTTTATTTTTTATTTATTTTTTTTATTTTTTTCTTATTTTTTTTTTATTTTTTCATTTATTTTTATTCATTTCCCCCTATTGGCTATGGACAGATTTTTATTCTTATGTGGGCCACGCTTAAGATTATGGTGTTATGGTTATGGCTTGAGAGCGCTTTTAAATTTTATTAACTAGCGCTAGATAAATTTTTGATAATAATAATACAAACATACATGGTTTGTTGTTGGCGTTTATGATAATCTAGGCAGATAAAGACCTGCTTCATACAATAACTGATGTTTTAAATATGTATGTGGGTATTACCTTATTATAATCCCAACTGTTGGATGACTGAACTTATGAAAATGTACAGTTTAATTTGATTAATTGACTAATTAATTCATTCATTGAATGGTTGATTGATTGATTGACGCCAACAAACAAACAATAATTGCACGTTTGTCAAAAAAATTTTATTGAAGAAAATGTATTAAAAAACCCATCTGAACAGTCAGCCACATAAACAACTATTTAAAAAACCATCCAAGCAACAATTGCACGTTTGTCAACATAACTTCATTAAAAAAACTGTATTAAAAAATGTATTGAAACTTTATCTAGTCTTCAATGAAATCCAATAAAAATAAAAATTCAAAACAGCAAATAAAAAGTAAGCCATCATTATTGACATGTAAAAATACCTGGATATATGCTGAACTAAAAATTTTTAAAAAATTTACAAATATTGGGACAGTTATGCAGACCTTATAAAAAAGTAAAAAAAAAATTAGAAATGTTTCAAAACAAAATAACAACACTTAAAAAACATTCATTGGCACGTTGAACAGCATTCGACTGAGTTCATGGCGCAGTATTCTGGTTTGCACCAACTGTAGAAGTCGCCATACCTGCAGTCTATTGGAAAAATATTAATTTTAACTCATATTCAATTTGAAAATGCAGCGGCTGTTTAATTTTCAGTTAAAAGTTTTATAAATGTTCATGCTATTTAGTTGTGTGTGTTGTTAAATGAAATAAAATTTCAAAAAAATATATAATTAAAAATTCGGAGCAACCCTGGGAACAACGTCTACTAACTTCCAGTTCTTCCATTCAAATATTTCTTGCAGGTAGCACAACACGTTTTTTCAACGCTGGCATCATAACAATAACCAGCAAACAGTCCGTTGCACCAATCAGCTCCATCTAAGCACACTGGACCTGTAGTACCTGTAATAAAATTGTATTATTTAGTTTTAAGATATTTAAGTCTTCAATGTTTTGAAAAATAATGCACCAACGTACTAAGCAGAGATTGTGGCTTGATGCTAGCGCACGTTTTACAGCAGTATGCTGCAACTTCTGGTCTCTGACATTCAGTTATTCCTTGGACGTATGATTCACACCACGGTACTTGGTTCCCGTACTCACAGCCTTTTGATAAATGGTAAACGTGCAAACTAGTGTGATATATAATTTAAATTGAATCACCTTTGAAAGTGGAGTTGAAATATTTTGCACAGGATATGCAACAAATGCTTTTACTGCTGTAGCAATCCCACGAGTTTACAGAGGAACAATAATTTGCCTGGTCGCCATATGGACACGATGGAGTTTCTTTTGAAAATTTTTACGTTTTAATTCTATCATATTTATCCATAAAAATTTAAATAACTGATTAAATACATTTAATAAAAATAAAAAAGAAAAATAAATTAATAAAACATGTGAAGTTATTCATTTATTCATCTGATAAAATATGGCCGGCTGACAAACAAATTATGATAAAAAACTTAAGGTTCACATCAGCACGTCGTCTTCTAATTTAACACAGTGCTTGTATAATAAAGTAATGTGTCAATATCTACTTACTTACATAGTAATAATTTTTTATTTTTTTGTTCATTTGTTTATTCATTATGTTATTTTTTATGATCAGATATGAAATTAAAAATTACCTATTGTAAGAAATAATATACAATTTATTTTAAATTAACGATTCCATCAAAAAAATTTGTATCAAATTTTGAATTCATTAGACATGTTGAACGAAGTTTGCAAACCTGAGTTTGGAGATTTGAATTGTTTGCAAGAGGCACAGCACAAACTTGCAACTTCACTTTTCTGACACTCCACGTTACTTTTAACGTAAGTGCTGCACCAAGATGCTTGGTCTCCATATTCACAGCCTTATTGTTTTATTAATAGTTTCAACACTTAATTCGACATTCAAAAAAATATTATCAAACCTATGTTTGATGGATTGTAAAATTTTGGACACGTAGCACAGCATGTACTGCTGCTTCCATAACAAGCATCTGCTGTTATAGTTGAGCACCACGATGCTGAATCGCCATTTGGGCAACTGGCAGAAACCGGTTTTAGAGTTGTCGTGGTTGTTGTGGTTGTTGTGGTGCTAGGTAATTTAGCCGTACTAGTACTAATGTATGCTTGGCATGTCTTACAACAATAAGGCAAGTAAGATGGGTATTGGCAGACATCTAATGTGCACCCTGACATTTTGTCACCATAATCACAACCTGGGTGAAAAAAAAGTAATACAAAATGCAAAGAAGTTCTGTCAGACATCTATTAAATTTAAAAAACCTGGAATATTGGTTTGATATTGTAGACAATATTGGCAACAAGAATCGTTTGATGAGTAGCAAGAACTAGCTGAGATGGTTGGACACCAACTAACTTTATCTCCGTATCTGCAATTAGGAACAGGCAAATTCAATTCTCTTTTCAAACAGGTAGCACAACATTGTGATTGTTTGTTGGAGTCGTAGCATTGGCGAGAAGATATTGAAGCACATGTGTTATCTCGGTCACCATACTCGCAGCCTAATTATAACAAGAAAATAAAACTAATGATCGTCTAATATAAATTTTATAAAAAATAAAGTTGAACCTGGAAATTTATTATTTCTAATTTTTGCGCAAGATGTGCAGCACAGAGCTGAGTAATAATTATCGTAACACATCCAGGGCAGGTTGGATGTCATATAGGAGCAACTTATGGATCCACTCTGATAGTTGAAGACATCTTTGTAGTCACCATAGATGCACGAAGCTGAGAATATTCGTATCAAAAATAAATATTTTAATATGTCATGCAAAAACATTTATTTGTTCTCATTTAAAGAATGAAACATTTAAAAATATGTGAGCTTACCGGGCGCAGCAGAAGCCCTGTTATCGGCCACACAAACTCCTCTAATACACCAAAATTTGTTGGAACACGTTGTGCCATCTAACGCTCTTTGTTCCACTCTGCTCACGCATTTGCCTTGCGATGGATCGTAACATTTCAACTCTCTGCAGATTGATGCATCTCTTTCTCCGCCACCCTAAAAAATTTTGAATGACGCGTTTTTGTTTTGACACGCGTTTTGACAGAAAGCATTAAACTAACTAACCGCGCAGTAGAATGCGTTTTGTCCGTACAAAAGTTGGCATTGTTTGTCGACAGAATATTTCTGTCCTGGATATTGTTGAAGGAATCCAGCCTGATCAGTGGGTTCAACATCGAAAGCTTCGTTAAGCAAGCAGTTGTTGTTGCCTCTGTTAATATAAAACATTGGTTTTTAAACATGGTGTTTTTATATTGAAAGATTGTATTCTTACTGGTCCAATTTAGCTATGTAATTTCTAAAGTAGTTGATTGAACATTGAGAGAAAGTGAACGGATTGTTGAAGGTTTGGTTGGTGAGACTTCCAGGAGCAGGTGACATGATGAACTGGTCACTTGCACCGCATGTGTTGTTCGACCCATCGTGCCAAGCTCCCAAACTGTTTTCAAATTTAAAGTTTCAAATTAAACTCCGTATGTATCATATTTGGTATCGGTTTTGCAATGTTTTGAATTTGAAACAATTTTTATCATCCGTTGAAATTTTACAAATGAAACCATTCAAAAACAACATAATTTGTTCAGTTATACTCTAAACAATAAAAATGAACAAAAAACAGTTGTTTGAACATTGCACGGTAGATTCACACTTATTTGATCGTCAATATTATATTTTATATATTATTATATTATGTCATGTCATGTCGTGATTTGTTATATTATATTATGTTATGTTTTGTAATGTTATATTATATTATATTATATTATGTTATGTTATGTTATGTTATATTACATTATATTATATTATATTTTATTATGTTATGTTATGTTATATTATATTATATATTGTGTTGTGTTGTGTTATGTTATGTTATATTATAATATATTATATTATGTTATGTTATATTACATTATATTATATTATATTTTATTATGTTATGTTATATTATATTATATTATATTATATTATATTATATTATATTATATTATATTATATTATATTATATTATACTATACTAAACTATACTATACTAAACTATACTATACTATTCTGTACTATACTATACTATACTATATTATATTATATTATATTATATTATATTATATTATATCTTATCATATCATATCATATCATATCATATCCAATCGTATTGTATTGTATTGTTTGTATTGTATTGTACTGTTTTGTTTTGTATTTTATTGTATTGTATTGTATTATAATACACTACATTACATTACATTCTATTGTTTTGTGTTGATTATATTACTACACAAAAAAGTTTTTTTTACTAAAAATAACTATAAAAAAACAAATTTAATTTGACGTTTTCCACTAACTTTATTAAATTTATTAAAAATAAAAAAAAATTATTTCTAAAAGTGCCAGAAAATCAAAAAGAAAAACCAGACAAAACATAAATTTAAAAATTATTTTCGAAGATTCCGTTCAATTTAAAAAAAATGATATTCGTCAATTGTATTATTGTATTACAAATGTTTTCAATAAATTATTTAGATTAAAAAAATTGTATGATTTCTAAAAGTCATGCTTACTTGTGTCCAATTTCATGAGAAGCAGTTTCAATAGTAGCGTATTGGCCAAAATCCTTGTTAATCGAAACTCCCCGGAGAGTGCATGTTGCTCCAATGTTTGCAAGGCCAGTTATTTGGTATGTGCCGTATGAGTTGTACGCTAACATGGTATAGCTAAACATAACATTGAACAAAGGTTTTACATAAAAAAATTTCAAAACCACATCAAATTATTGAATCATGTTTGAAAGTTCTATTGGCTTGTTTAATGCACTAACTCCGTAAATAGGGCTGCAGAGTCAAATCGCGGAAATGGGCTCGGAGGTTTTACGTTGTCAGCAATCCAATTTTCAAACTCATCTAAAGCATAATATGCCTGCGTTGCAGAAGATGACAGTTTTATTCCTGGTTTTTCTGTGAATAGCGAATCACTGGGGGTCTGTAACAGATTGTTTCAGAAAAAATAAATTCTTGTAATAGCAATAAGCCTACTTTAATTGGCGCAATGGTGCAATGGCGTTTCTGCTGCAGTGACCGTGTTCGAATGTCCTTAATCGATCACTTCAAAATGTTGATTCACAGTTGATTTGCAGACGTTATGTATTTGTTGTAAATAAGTTTTTAAATAATTAATTTGTTTGTTGAAAAAATACAAATGATAAACCTGTGCTATGTAATATCCAACCAACTTGACATAAAACGACATGTCATTCTGTTGAATACTTGCATATCTATCATTAATCTGAAATTTTTGTTTTTTTTTAGTTGAGAACGCAAATGTGGTATACTTTAAAACTCAAAAGAAAATCGGTCAAATAACTAACTCCATTGACAATATGTGTGTAAAAGTATCTTATGTTATAAATGGCATCGGATATTTTGTTGCTGGGTGTTGTTTCCGAACTTTGTGCGTACCATCTGAAATCACGAACATTCATTTAATTCTTATTGCCTGAAAGTAAAGCTAGAAAAAAATTATATCAGAACATCACTTTTTCATCAAAAACTCATCAAATGTTTTCAAACATTAATATTTTCTTTATATAATTTTGAATTAATAACATATTTGTTTATATAAGTTTTTTAGAGAACGTTTAGTTTATTAAAACTCAAAATAAACTTATTTTCCGAATTCTCTAAAAACTTTAGTGAGAAAAATCGAAAAAACGAACTTCAAACTTATCAACGCCAAACATTCAGTAGAATTTATAGAATATTGTAAAAGTTATGGTCTATTACCAACATATATATATATATATATATATATATATATATATATATATATATATATATATATATATATGTGTGTGTGTGTGTGTGTGTGTGTGTGTACACAAATAATATATATATATATATATATATAATATATATATATATACAATATATATATATATACAATATATATATATAATATGTATATATACACATACATATATATATGCAAGATGTATATATATATATACATATATATATATATATACAATATGTATATATATACAATATGTATAAATATATATATATATATATTTATTATTATTTTCGACAATTTATTAAGCGCATTATAAAATTAAAATTTCTCGAAAGCGCTCTCTATTATAAATGAAAGTGAAGGTCAATAAAGTACAAATCGATAAAGTATTTCTATGTCAAAATAAATATGTTTTAAGTTCCTCTTAAAATCATCAAGCTTTAGTCCAGGCATTCTGAGCGATTGCGGAAGACTGTTCCAGGCAATTGGTCCTGACACGGCAATATTTCTAGTTGCAGTTTGTGGTTGAGTAGTTGTCACTGCCAGTAGGTTGGCATAGTCTGATCTCAATTTTACACTTGTTGAAGAAGCTGGTTTTTTTAAGATTTTATTTACTAGATATACTGGTAACAACCCGTTCATAGCCTTATACATAGTCACACAAATCTTTTAGTTGATTCTTTTTTTCACTGTTAGCCAATGTAGGTCTCTTAGAATGGGTGTCACATGGTCATACTTTCTACGTCCAACAGTTATTTTTGCCGCTCTATTCTGTATCGATAGAAGAAAAGCAATAGATTTTTTTGGTAATTCATTGAACAAGCTATTACAGTAGTCTAACCGTGAACGAACAAACGCATGCTGTTTGATGCAAAGATTTTCGAACGCGGTATAACTGGCAAAGCTGATAAGAACATAATTTAGATATGGTTTTTATATGATCCTCGAAGGATAATCTCGATTCAAAAATACATCCTAGGTTTGTTGCATTTTCACAGAATTGTATTTCATTATTATCAATTTTGACTGAATTAATATTAATTTTAGAAAGCTGTTGCCATGTACCGACAGGTAAAAATTGAGTTTTCTCTTGATTCAATTTGAGACAATTTCTTGACATCCATGTACCTATTTTAGTCAAGCATTCAATGAGATTTTCAACTTTACTTTTAAACAGTTCTGATTCACTGCTAACTATTATTTGGATGTCATCAGCGTACGCATGGTATGAAAATCCAAAGGATTCTATTATTTCATATGCTTCAGCAGTGTACATTACAAACAGAATAGGTCCCAGGACTGAGCCTTGTGGTACACCAGATGACATTGCTTCAATACCAGATAATTTTTTCCCGAAAAAAACCTGCTGAGTTCTGCCAAACAAGTACGAATTGAACCAATTAGCTACAACGCCAGTAACTCCGTAATCATATTGTCAGGATTTGATGGTCTACGCTATCGAAGGCAGCACTCATGTCCAAGAATGTAAGCAACGAAACATATTGTTTATCAATTGCATTAAACAACTCAGACATAACATACAGCAGTGCTGTTTCAGATTGAAATACTGGTATTAAGCTATTTTTGTGTAGATGACTTAGTAGCTGACTGGCAACAACTCATTCAATAACTTTGGAAACAAAGCAAATGTTTGATATGGATCTGTAACTTTTCATTTCATTCCTATCATCTTTCGTTTTCTTCAAGACAGGTGTAATAACTGCGTGCTTACATTTATTCGGAAATACTTCCTCTTGCAAACATAAGTTAACGAGGCTTGAAAGAAAACCAATAAAAAATATCTATATGTTTTTTAAGCACATGAGTCGGAAAAACATTTAACATACAGGTTTTGGCTGGTAGACCAAGCACAATTTTCTTTATGTCTAGTTTATCAACAACAGCAGAATTTGTGAGCAGACAACTTTCGGTAAGCCTACATCTGTCAAAAAGTAGGTTTTTTGTTAACACTAATAGTATGCTTGATCCAATCGGTCTTTTCTTGAAAAAAAACCCATAAATTAAGAAGCGGCGATGTCGACATTATCATAAAGTAAGCTACAGTTATTATCTTTACAAAGAATTTTGTTTACTACGTTCCACAGATCCTTTGAATCACCATTACTATCAGCAATCAACGTTTTCCAGTAATCTTTTCTTTTTATTGAAAATAGTTTGGTTTTCATTTTTCAAAGAAACAATCCATTCATTTCGACTCACTGATGACAAACAACATCTGTATTTCCTTTCTTTACTTCGGCAGTTTCTTTTAGCTGCTCTACACTTACACTCATCATCAAACCATGGAGCCTTAAGATCACTTCTATGCTCGATAGACCGGAGAGGCGCAATTTTGTCAGCAATCTTCCTCATTCCGCTGGAAAAGAAATATTGCAAAACAAAGAATGATGATGATCGGAAAAATTGGTATGATGCCCTGAAGGACAGGAAAGTGTTGCTGATAGACAAGAAAAATAGTTATTGGCGAAATCAGATAGCATCTTGCAAAAAGAATCCTTCTCAACTTTGGCGTCATGTGAACAAGATGATGCATAAAAATGTAAAGATGTCAGAGTCAAAAAAGACAGAATTTTCATCTGACGATTTTATCAAACATTTTGAAGACAAAGTTGATAGAGTAATGAGGGCGACTCAGCATTATGATTTTCCTGAAATTGAAGAGTTGTCTGTTGGAGTATTGGATAATTTTGAACCTTGCACAGAAGAAGAGGTTCACAAAATAATAACGCAATCACCGTCAACGACATGCTCAGGTGATCCTGTCCCAACATACATTCTCAAGGAGTTTCTGAATGTTCTTCTACCCTTCATAACTGTCATGGTCAATGCATCTTTGAGAGACGGAATTTTACCAAAGATAGCCAAGCATGCAATTGTCACGCCGCTGTTGAAAAAACCCCAGTCAGATGTGTCTGATCCGGGCAATTATAGACCAGTTTCAAAATTAACTTTCTTGTCTAAGTTAATCGAAAGAGTGGTAGTACGACGGCTGGAGCAGCATTTAGACAAACAGAACCTGATGCCGTATGCACAATCTGCCTACAGAAGACATCATTCGACTGAAACAGCATTAACTCGTCTGTTGGTAGATGCGTACGAAGCTGTTGACAAGAAAAGGGTTTCTCTCTTGGCACTTTTGGATATGAGTGCAGCTTTCGACTGTGTCAATCATGACGTGCTGCATTTGGTTTTGAAAAATCAATTTGGTTTGAAAGGCAAGGTACTTGGTTGGTTGTCATCATTTGTTTGCGAGAGAACGTATGAAGTGGTCTACGGGGTACAAGCATCAACAGTCATGGAAATAAAGAACGGAGTTCCTCAGGGCTCAGTGTTAGGCCCACTCCTTTTTCTCCTGTACACTTCAGGAGTAGCGAAATTGTTGAAACATAATGATCTGCGCGTGTACGCATATGCAGATGACATACAGATCATCAGCAGCGCTGGGGTGGGGTCGGTGGGGGAAATGGTTGAACTTGTCTCAGAGAAAATAATGTGCCTAAAAAATTGGTTGGGTTCGTACAGACTAAAATTAAATGAGGAAAAAACACAAGTAATGTTGATTGGAACTAAACAACAGCTCTCGAAAACTGATGTAAAGAGCATAAGATTTAGGTCTGTGATGGTGCCGTTCACTGGTGTGGTGAAAAATTTGGGTTTCTGGTTGGACAGTACACTGAATATGCATCAGCATGTGAATAACCTCGTTAGGGACTGTTCATTTCAGCTTCGACAGCTTGGCCGCATAAGAGCCTCTCTTGATCTGGATTCAACAAAATCTCTGATCCATGCGTTTATGG
>NW_008704902.1:8826794-8867041 GCF_000326865.2 Helobdella robusta | reverse complement strand
AAATATGACCATGTGACCCCAATTTTTCGTGAATTAATTGGCTGCCAATTGAAAGCAGAATCGTTTTCAAAGTTTTGGTGATGATGAAACGATGTATGCAAGGTTCGGCTCCGAAATATCTAATGGATCTGTGCAAAAAAACACCAATAACAGTGGCGGGTAGATTCTTAAGATCTTCCAAAAACAATGATTTTCAGAAACCGTTGGTAAACTCATCAATGGCGTCAAGAAGTTTTGCAGTGTATGGCCCAAGGATGTGGAATGATTTGCCAACAGAGCTGAAAACAAATGAGATTGATGAAGTGATTTTTAGAAAAAGAATCAAAGCGCACTTGTGGGATAAAGCGTTTGTGAGAACTTGAACGAGCGCTATATAAACTCTACATATATATTTTGTTATTTAAAACATCAAATTCACATCTCGACTTTGACAAGGCTCATGCAGTGGTGAATTCATAACATGCATGTGTATATATATATATATATATATATATATATGTGTGTGTGTGTGTGTGTGTGTGTGTGTATGTGTGTGTGTGTGTGTGTGTGTGTGTGTGTGTGTGTGTGTGTGTGTGTGTGTGTGTGTGTAGATGTGTGGATACATGCACACATATAAAAAACGTATTAAGTATAGTGGAATAGTGGATAATTTAGTTTTACTCTTCATTTTTTTTCAAATATTTACTTGTAGAATATAGAGTAATCGAGAACAATGAACAACTCCAGTCCATATCTTCTTTGTGATGAAGTTGATTGCAGCTGTGCGTTCACCAACTTTTCCAAGTCAGTCATCACCGAGGTCACGTTGGCTGGCCCCGATTGTTCGGCTTTTAATAAACGTCAATCAAGTATGACAAAATTGGTATAATGACTGTGTTTCAAGAAAAATTATGATTAAGTGTACCTCGCACAAAATCATATTGACCAGCGGTGTAGTTTTCTTCAGTCAGAATATAAGTTGTGTCGTTGAGAGAAATGAACTTCGTTTTGTTTGGGTCCAGTGGGTAAGATCGTTTTCCTTCGTTTGGTCTGAGGCTGTATCTCGTCTTGTTGGCAACAAACGAACCATCCTTTTAATTGAAAGTTCGCATTTCAAATTTTGTAATTTCAACGTCACCAGCAAAGGAAACTTACATAAATTAACTTCTTTTTGCCACCTTCAATCCGCGTAGCCACTGAGATGGACGATTCAGTTTTCAGATCACTGTACACGCTCCAAGTCTGTTTTGATTCAATGTTGGTGTTTATACATATTTTATTTACATAAATAGCATCATAAAATGTACTTCGTTTTCTGAAGCGACCCACTTTTCCACTCTACCACGAGTGTTGCACAAAATAACCAAATTGTCGGTTGAGTTTGGTTTTTTCGCCAAATTGAGCTGAGTCGTCGTTTGTTTCCCGGTGGGAAGTTTGATTGAAATACTTTTCGGCAGATATTTATTCTGTTTCTTGTCATCATTTTTGTCAGAATCTTCATGTAACCACTTTGAATCAGCTAAATTTTGTATTCATTCGATTAACGCGCAATTATATAACAGTCAGTTTACGGATAATTTCTAACCTAAAATCACAGGGAAGAAACATCTTTTAACTATTTGGTAATTTTTCTTATTTGGAGACTTTGTTGTTTTTGTTGTTGGTGTTAATGCTGTTGTTTTAAAACATCTTCGAATTATTTTGCAATGTTTCTTTGCTCTAGAATGAAAATTTATAAAATTTGATATAGTTAACGCGTCACGTTAATTATTTATTGATAATCATAAACAAAACTAAATAATTTATCAATACGGCCTAGGCATTTAAACCAATTGACTGTATGAACGAGAAACTCTTCAGTTACAAACAACAGAAAATCAAATAATAAATATTTACGATCTCGAATCATCGGCACATTTGTCAGCTTGCTTTTGTGAAAAGGATTGAATGTTTTCACATTTTTCTTGTCTTTGATCAAACCAAAAACCTGATTGGCAGGCATTGAGACTGCTGACTTGCTTTTGAGAACATTTGTAATACAGGGAACAATTCTTCGGATGGGCCACAAGTTCTCGTTTCTCACCCCCGCATATGTTGTTTTCCTCTTATTATTTGTTACGGTTTAAAGTTACTTCATTACATTTTCAAAACAGTGTGAATTGTTGCATTGTTGCATTATGTTTTTATATTAACAACAATGTAGTCATTAGTTTTGTCAAGTTTTGTGTTTTTTCGAGAAACACAAGCCATGAAAATGAAATTTTTTCCAAATAAATAGCACGCTAACAAACAAACGTTATTAATTGTTCTCATCAATGTTTTACGAATTTAAATTACATTTCAACCAACTAACTCACCAAGGTCTGCTGAGGAATATTTGATGATGAACAGGAAAACGACAAAAATTGTTTTACATTTCCACGAGAAGTTCATCGTTACGTTGGAGCCTGAATATAAAAATTAACTGCTTCAAATATTGTTCCTTTTCAGAGAAATGATACCAAATTATATATTTATTCATTTATTTATTCCTTATAAATAATATAATAAAAAATGAATATTTTTCAACATTTCAAAAGTTTCTTTTAATACCAGATAGATTTTTTTAAACATCCTGCAAATATTTACTACTAAAATAACAATCGAAAGGTGCTGATGTTAATCGTTAATAATACCACAGAATATCGATATTTCAAAAATAATTGAAACCTCCTCAGTTATAAAAACCAGCACAACTTAAGTTACACTTTTAATTGGATTTTAATTTTGTTAACAAGCAAACAGACTTCAACTCAGTGGGATCGTTTGTAAGTTTATAAGCACGGCTACTTATATAACTTTCGCAATCATCACGCTGTCACTATAGCAATCAAACAAGCAGAGTCAGACAGGCTTTTGTTCAGTAAATATTCATGTTATCAATTTTGATAGCATGTAAATATTCTATAAATAAATAAATGAGTATAATTATATATGTATGTATGCGTGTTTGTTTGTGTGTTTGTGTGCGTGCGTGCGTGCGTGTGTGTACATTTATATATATATATATTTTGTTGGAGTTGTTTTATAATAATATATAATTATATAATTTAACAAAATGTTTGCAAAAAATTATTGATGGAAGTAGAAAGACTCTTGACATTTACAGCGTTTACGTTAAAACAATGATTCAGTGTTCGAGTGATTTCAGTGTTCGAGTGATTTGTTGGGGTTGTCTGGTAGGTTGTTGGGGTTGTCTGGTAGGTTGTTGGGTTTACTTGGTAGTTTGGGTGAAGTTACTTGGTAGGTCTGCTGAGGTACGGCAACAATGATAAGTTTCGTTGATGTAGCACTGAGGATGATAGCAGAAAAGATGGTTTTGTGCACCATAAAGCATATTTTTTAAAAATTCTGTCATCCAGCACATGTTATTTTATTTTGAAGTAAAAATTTGATGAAGACGATTGAAAGAATTACTGATGTCGTAGAAATAATTTCATTTTTTGATATGTCCTTACTACGCCAATTTATACATTACTTCATTTATTTTTAATAATCTTTTTACTTATTCAGTCTCTTTTTTGGGCTAGTTACAGTTATAATTATCCTCAAAACATAGAGACATTGGCTTATAGATTTTCTCCGGCGCTCATAATTTTTCTTTCATGTTATGTTTATGTAATTTTATGCTAAAATAAATTACGATTAATTTTAAATCATAATATTTTCTATTACATATGTGTATTGAGTAGAATATTTCAGTTAAAAAATTCACTAATATTCGTCAAATCTTTCACTTAGTCTTCTGTAACGTTCTTCAAATAATTATTTTTCAGATTTGTGTTAATTTCCTCTCACAGATTCGGGATGATTGTTACTTCCTCTTACTGAATCATTCAAAAGTATCAATGCATCAGTGCATTGAGTGCACGTGAATTAATTCATCCACATAATTTATTAATTCATCCACATAATTTGCGCATATCTTTTTGCATTCGAAGAACCATTAACCTGAACACCATCTCGCCATTTAACAATGCAATAAATAAATGGTAAAATCAGTCATCAAACAGAAACTGAGTTACAAGAGGAAGCTACACAACACTAAAAATCATTTAAAAAGCATTTCAGCTTTCCATTCAAATGCACTTCCATGTAAGTTTCAAATAAATATAAGTTTTAAATACAAATCGTTAAATGCTGTAATATACTGTAATGTGTGCGTACCTTTTCTGTAATCAGGGAGATTTTGTTATGCTTACCATTGCAACTATCATTAGTTACATCTGAAATCACGTGTCGAATAACAATAGTTATATGTTCGACAATAAACATCACGAGCCAACAAGACATTGTTATTCATTTGTCGTGATTGCCGCTTGTTGTTAGAGTTGTTCATATTTTTCAGTTGGTTTTCACGTTGTACATGACTGAGCGAAGTACATGACTCATTGAAGCGATCCAGGCAGGCATAGCGTAAAAAGATTTACTTAACTTCCAACTTCTTCTTCGATGTTTGCAATCAATTTTTTATTCCAATAGTTCAATAAACACCTCAAGACAAAAAATATATAACGCATTTTTTGTTTAAAAAGTGTCCATGATTGAATTTTTAATATTTAATTTTAAAATGAGCGAATTTGAAAGCTGCTTTGAAAAATTTTAATTTTAGTTGAAATAAAGTGGCAAAAATGTTTCATTACTTCTGTTTTATTGCAAATTACTGAGTAGGGAAAGGTAGCCTAAGTTGAGCATTCGTTCTACAGCTTGTGGCTTTCTATGATAAGCAGTTACAAGTTAGCTTTTGAACATCATCTCTTAATCATTTATTGGCAATACTTTATTTTATAACATTTACAAAACATTTTATCAAATGAAGACAAAACGAAATACTCTTACTACCATTTGACTCATTTTAAGACACCGGATCCATAAAACGTGACAGATGTATCTACTCTACATAAGTGATGGTCTTTCTATGAAATGCATTCCTTTTTATTTTCTTGTGTGATCTATGATACCATTATACACGTGTTTGTTCAATTTATTTTGTTTTCAATTTAATCGCGTTTTGTCGATAAACTTTTTTGTCTTTCTAAAACTTCATAATTCCGACAGTATGAATATTCAAGTAAATTAAATGTTTCAAAAATATTCCATGTTTTTGATGTTAAAAATAAAAATAAATTTATTTAATAACTTTGAAGCATCAAGATATCATCATCCAATCCAAATTAATAGCTGCGGTAGTGTGGTGTGCCACTACCATTGATAAGACAATGAGAGACAGAGAAGATTGCTTAACAGGAGATTATCTAAAAAAATCAGATATATCATCTATAAATTTAAATATGCTTTTCCGGATAAATTTAATATCAGTTACAATGTTTCAAAACAAATGTTAACAATTATATTGCAAACGACAATTTTAAATTTTGTCTGGCAGATGCAGAAGAGCTTGAGGTGATATTGCTAAAATGAGGAAAATTAAAGAGGGAACAAGTCATTCACCAAAGTCAGCCAACAGTTTGGCATTCTAGTGCAGACTCTATTTCGCCATGTCAGAAACCTAAATAAATTTGCCTTTGGTTCAGAAAATGTTTAAGTCGGCCTCATGGGATATTTGATGAGACTTTTGAACAAGAACTGGTAAGTTATATTAGCGTTATGGAAGATTTTTCGGATTAACATTAATTGATTTCTCTAAAGTTTGGCATATCAGCTTGCAAATCAAATTCATTAACGAAAACAGTTGGCAGGGAAAAAAGGGCTACACGATTTCATAAACCGCCGTCACCAGAGTCAGTCTTCGTAAACAAGATCTACACTACAGTTGCTCGTCAAAATAAATTTTAAACTTTATTCCTTCGCTTGATTTCTTTTTTTAAATTTGCAAAATAAATTTAAAAACAAATTTTCAAACATACTTTTTACTTGTAACAACAAATACTTTAATGTTCCCTCTTGTGCAAAAAATTGCACGTTTGATATTTTTTGAGAAAGTTTTAAGTAAACTTGGCGTGAAATAATCTGTCACCGCTGTGAATATTTTTTCTGTTATGCTGCTAAATTAATATGTTTAATTTAAAAACATCTACATGACGCCGTTTTCACTTGTTGTTTCTTTGGTTTGGTGCAAGGTGTTGTGCAACATTACATCCCAAAATCCCCAGTTATGGTTATTTTATTTTACAAAACAACATAAATATACATATAGGTCAATAAACATACTTTTAGTCAATATCCCATTAGCCTATGGCGGCTCTATCACTGTTTCGTCTTCTCATTGAATTGATCAGTCTGCACACTTCATGGCTTATCAGACTTTTACAGTTGGTGTTTATTTGTTTAGTTAGTTTGTTAACAGTATTATACATGAGTTAAAAACCTAGCTTGAGATTTATATTGAAGACGCCGAAAAAACATTTTTCAAATACCCAACGTTTAGCGAAGGATTGTAGTTTTTGAATATTAACATTTGAAGCAATCAAAACACACACATGCAAGCAAACAAACACGCGCAATTCAATTAACGCAAATATGCAAAAGTTATATTTAATGCAAGACAGTTTCCCAGCAAAACAATTCAATTGATGCGCAGGTCATTTCTGAGAGGCAGTCGATAATATAGGGAATTAGGAAAACGTGTTTAACCGAAGCAATTCAATAAACGCGCACTGTGTAGTTAGGTAGACACACTTGCACAAGCACATGCCCATGTTCTTTCCTATAGAAGGAGGGTCAGCCTCGAAAAAGAAAGGATAGAAGGAAAGTTGTAAAGCAGAAAGACGACTGGACGCTCGCACACAGTTCTCATTTATAATTATTCTAATACTTTTGCTATTTGCAATAGAGGAAGTTACAACAAACTATGGGTGAGAGTGTGTTAAAATTATCGAGATATTTATGCTTATCATAACTAACTTGATCCTAAATTTGTATAAGGTAAGTCATCAATTCAAATTATCAACAATTTGGTAACTTGTATAATTTTACAACTGGATTCATATGTGAGCATCAATGAGCGAATCTATAGTTTCCTTGTTCATATGTAGATGAAATGTTTGACGCAATTACTAACTGTAAAACCGGACTCCACATAATACGATAGGTTAGGTAGAGAACCCTCATCAACATAACATCACACGTTCTATATAATATATATATACATATATATATATATATGCAAGTTAAATTTTGACCTATATATTTGTACAATATATGTGTATGCAATGATAACGCAACTGCATCCGAATGCGGATCTTATTAATGAATCACAAAAAATTTCGCAGTTTTTTGATTAAAGAACAAAAAGTCGTCAACCGTTCATGGCCTGTGTGAAATGATTCTGCAAAATATTAAATTTGATAAATTGCACTAGTTATTTTCAATAAAAAAAATTAAGCTTCATTATTTCATTTCATATGTTTATGGTGGAAACGGAAATTATTCATTTCGACCGTTAGATTAAAAGAAAGTGTGAGCAACATTAAATTATGAAGAGCTATATAAATCGTGACATGACTCGATTCAATCTGACAACACGCTTAATAAATGTTCATGATGTTATCGTGCCGCGCTGATAATCTGTTAATTGTGAGATCGGTGTGTGTGTGTGTGTGTATGCAAGAAATATATATATATATATATTTATATTGATTTATATTTATGTGTGTATGACTGCATGCGCGCGAGTGTGTGTCTTTTTGTCATTAATTAATAAGTCTAGTAATAGTGTTACTAGCACAATGACTAATGAAGGAAGAATGACTTACGAACGACACAGTTGAATAATTTGTAACTCTTAAGAAGAAAGTTTGTAATAATATCTCGTGTTATTTTCTTTGTCATCGTGTCAGGGTCAGATCAAGCCATTAATAAACGTCAAACCCAAGCAGGCTGTCACTGGGCTGCCGGGGCACAGGGAAGTTTTCCCGGTAGGCCGGCGGCCGCCAAAAAAAATTATTTTAGGTTTTAACAGAAATTTCCATTTTATTAAAAAATAATCAATTTGAAACAGCAAGATCATTACTGCATATGGTGTCTAAATATAATTTTATAACGAGCTTCCGACGTCGTTGTGACATATCAAATTATTTTTCATTAGAACATTTTTCAATTTTTCATTTGAATAGTGTCAAAATACTTTTTTTTCGAAAAATCTCTTTACGAGGTTTTATCTATGGATATATATATATATATATATATATATATATATATATATATATATATATATATATATATATATATATATATATATATATGTTGGTAATAGACCATAATTTTTACAATATTCTATAAATTCTACCGAATGTTTGGCGTTAATATGTTTGTAGTTCGTTTTTTCGATTTTTCTCACTAAAGTTTTCTAGTGAACGTTTAGTTTATTAAAATTCAAAATAAACTTATTTTTCAAATTCATGCTGCAAATAAGGCCATATTTCGATTCCGAATGAATCATCATTAATGCTCCTTGCTGTATATATAGGAAAATATTGACTTTGTCAAGATGAACTTTGACGTTGTAAAAATTAACTTTGGAGTTGTAAAATTGAACTTTGATGCGAATTAGGTGTCAGGTTTCTTCTTTGGTCTCCTTTTCTTCATCGATAGCATTATATTCTTCTTTGTCACTATTTACGATAGCAACTACGTTTTACATTCATTGAGCTTGAGCGAGTTTGATGACATCCAATATCCAACCTCTTTCAAACACTGGACAAATCTATCAACCTCATCACGAAACGAACCTGGAGGACCAGTGACTAGAACCTGAATGTCGTCGGCAAACGCATGACAAGTGAATCCATGAGAAGAAATTATTTTTATTATATCTGCTGTGTACAAAATAAAAAGAATTGGTCCCAGAACTGAGCCTTGTGGCACACCTGTTGTTACCAAGGCATCATCAGACACTGAATTGTTAAACGAAACCTGCTGTGTTCGGTTCGTCAAATACGACATGAACCATTTATGAGCTGTGTCTGTAATACCATAATCGTTACGTAGTCTTGCCAGCAAAACATCATGGTTTACACAATCAAATGCATATAACATTTATAGCTTTAATGAACTAAACGTTTGTTAATTTGCAGATAAAAATTTTCTAAAATGCATAACACGCTTTTGACTTTATTTAAATTTACCAATATCTAAATGGTCTTAAAAACAAAAATAATGTCTTAGATTTATCTGAAAACATTGAAACTTTTTTGTAATAGCTGAAAAGTTAAAATTAATAAATGCCTATATCTATTTACATTTTTTTGAAAAGTGGTTAAATTAAAAAGAAATAAAGATTAAAAAATGGCGAGAAATGCTGAAAATTGTTTAATATTGATGTGAATGATGTTAATGAGTTAAGTTATTAAACTTTATTACCAGATATACCGATATGATAATAAGACTATCAGTAAAAACGTTTTAAAAGTAAAAACAATAATAAAAGATTTCAATTAGGAAATATTTAAATGTTTAAAAATTAACAAAAAAATCATCACAAAAGAGAGATTTAGAAATGCATAAAAGTCACAAAAGCCAGATGCATAAAAGAAATTTAAATAAAAAATAAATAAATAATCTTCTGCAAGTGAAAATATAATTTTTTAAATGAGTATAAAATTTTACTGGCTCTTGAAGTGCTTATGATATTTTCAACGAATTCTCAACTGACTGTTGTTTTTGGCCAAATGAAAAGAACAAACATCTATATACGTTTTTGTTATCAATCTCAATAAAGAAAAAAAAATGATTATATCATCTGCACTTTCAATAATATGATCCTTAAGGTTGAATAGATCTTTATTCGACAATTCACTGAAAACACTTGATACAACAATTGTTCTATTAATTTTAGACAAGTCTATTACCATTTTCAAATATCTTTTTGTGACATGGCAAATCTGATTGACAAATATGAATTAGTCACAAAATATATATTAGGTAATATATATTTTCTAGAAATGAGATGTTAAAGATCTATATATTCCAGCATTGTAAATAAAAATAAACATGAAAAAAAATTATTTTCTGAACAACACCACAGGATGGGAAAACTAGACCACCATTGTCTTTTAGTATCAGAAGCTGCTGGTGTAACATGGTATCCTGTCCTTTTATATCAAAGAGTGCTAACCTACACTTGTTACAATCTATTATTTTGGTAACTTTTCTAACAACCCATCCAGCAATATACGCTACTGCATTTTCAATAACAGTGAAAATGGTATTGACGTCATGATTTGTGAATCTAAAGACGTCTCTTCAAAAATATCTTAAAACTGATCCTCTGGAATTTTAAATTCTGATTCAAATACTATTTGTTTAAAAAAAAATTACCTAAAATTACCTAAAAAATTATAAGACAACATATGTATAGCCTCATTTAAAGCAACTGTATGGATAGAACATATTTGAATAACCTGTTTTTTAAGGGACAATACCATATCAATAGTACACTTTTTTGAATATAGATTCCAGTTGCTGGACATTTGAATTGCCATTGCTTCTCCCTAAATACATGAAATTTAAATACATAAAATTAAAGTCACTTTTGTCAAGTAATCAAGCTAGTTCATTTTTCAACTTCAAATGAAATTGAAAAATAATTCATGATGGTCTTGGATGAATATGTAAGTCAGTACATATTTTTTTGTTTGAAGCAATGATGTGGCTAAATTTATTAAGGTTTCTATGTTGACAACCATCCTAAGAACACATGTATTCCTTGAGTTTAAAAGATATAACAATTAGTAAGTACATTTTCGAAGAATTACTGCGTGGGCTTGCCATGGGAGCTGCTCTATGCGGATGATTTGTGTCTGATTGCAGATTCTGAAAAAAAATCGGTGAAGAAGATTAAGTGTTGGAAAGATGCAATGAAAACAAAAGGGCTAAGGATTAACATGAATAAAACAAAAGTTATGTGTTGTAAAGTAAGGACTGGACAAGTAGAGAATTCTGCAAAGTGGCCGTGTGCGGTGTGCAAGACGGGTGTTGGAGAAAACTCAATAATCTGTAGTGCTTGTAAGAAATGGGTGCATAAGAGATGCAGTGGACTGATTGGCAGTCTAAAAGTGGCTGCTTTCAGTTGTAAAAGATGTGTTGATGGAGGGGAACAAAAGGATATAAAAAAAGAGATAGAAATAGATTGTGAAGGGAAGGTGGAAAAATTTTGTTATCTGGGAGATAAGATATGTTTGAGATATGCAAACAGTGCACTCGAGAGAAGAAACCTCGAAATTGAAGTGCAGACTGTTAAAAGAAAAGAGAATTTTAGCAAACCAACCATTTGAAAGTGCTAAAAATAAATTTTGTGTCAATGTCAATTTGATCCATAACAGTTATAGATCAAATAGTTTGGGGCTTGAAACAAAGATTTTCTGAGCGTAGTAAATCACAGCATGTTCGGAGTTAGTTAACTTCCAATTTAACTTTTCGACTTTCATAACGGTTGATCGTAAATCATTTTCAAGTTTTTTTAGTTCAAAACCAAAATTTTTGTTTGTTTTATGCATGATAGAACAGAAAATCTTTTATATATATAATCAACATATTTACAAATCACCCTGTTACCATTGAAATGCACCATTAAATTAGATAAAATATCGAAGAGTTCTTGAACTAGTCTGTTTGAGGCAAAATGTCAGGTCGGATCGCAAGTTTGGCAGTCAGTTTACGTTCTTCTTCCATAACAGCATCTCGTCGAAATTCTTCTTCCAGCAACACTTTCAACTTCTTCTGGGACAAATCGATTGACCTGCACTGCAATAAATATTCATTTTTTTGCCTTTATCTGCATTATTTGAAATAATATTCTAAGAAGAGTTAACATTTCTTAACAAAAATATTTACATTTCACGAACTTCATCTGATTCATGAAAAAATAAAATATAAAACATGTTCCCAGATAAAAAAAAAGTAACGACGTGTTTTCAACTGCGTCAACTTTTTAATTCTACTCTATATGTCCAGGAAAACGTTTCAATGATTTTGCAGTTTTAAAACGAATTAAAATAATTATTATCACTAATGGAAACTGCAAACAAATTTAAAATACAGTTGAATTATTAAAATTACATAAATGACGTGAAAGAACAAGTGAAATTTAACGTTGGTGTCGATTCAGCACTCCCTATAGCAATTTTTTTTTTGTGAAGCGCCAGTCAGTGCCGAATTAACGCAGGACAACATGGCCAAAGGCCAAAACCTCCATTTCAAAGGGGGCCTCCTTTCACGGATTTGTAATTTTTTTTTACATCATTTTTACCAAATCTTTAAAGGTGATGATATTTGAACGAATCTACGACTTCTCTTTTCTGTTACATTTCTCAATTGTTTTCATACTCGAAACTGCAGTTTGCCATTGATTTCAGCAATTAGAAGCATGCTTCAAAAAGGCTTACAAAACATGATGGCAGTGTTAAACACCGATTATCTATGCTGCCATATATAGACAAATGACTCACAATTGATGCAACAGTATGAAACCGAGCGTCGATAATGGAGGGAAGTCTTGAAACCGAACCGTTCTACAAAAAAGTGCAAGAACTAGAAATTGGCATTATGTCTTTAGTCTGGAAGGATATAACTGTCCAGTTCCACAAGGCCAGCAAGACACTTCGGCCACCTGGAATATCATTAGATATCGTTATCCAGTTGTACTGGTTATAGACGTCTTTCTTTCAGGATATGCGTGGCAGATTTCAACATTATGAACAGAGTGCCAACACACATGTTGAAAATTATATCTATTGTTCAGACATAATCAATCAATCCAATCAATCAATCAATCAATTCTCGTTTATGGTCTCCATTAGTTATGGGTCGGACTTTTATATTCCATTCATCAGCTACTGTTTCCATGCTAATCTATCCATTGCGTCTGTCTCCTTGAGACCAAATGCCTTCAAGTCCTCCTATATGGTCTGCGTTCAAGACTTATTTGGGCGACATCTTGGGAGAGTGCCAGGCACCTGGTGCTCAGTAACGGAAATTATTGTATCGTTTTCGCTTCGCTTCACATGGCCAAACCATCGTAGGCGATGACGACGGCATGCATCCTTCAACGTGCACAGTCCCGATCGGTTCAGGATCTTGGTTTTATAGATATGGTCCCTCAGGTCAACATGCTGCATCTAACAAATCATCTTCATGTCAGTTCGGTGAAGCTGCTGTTCGAGTTTTGTTGTCATCGGCCACGTCTCTGCACCACACATCAGAACTGAACGTATAGCTGTGTTTTACAGGTCTGAGCGTAGCGGTAGAGGATTGCTACGCCACATCAGTACCTAGGCAAGGAGGTGCATCAGCCCCATGCCGCACGTATGCGTCCACGAACGGCGGCATCAGCTGTTCCAGTACAATCCAGCATATCTCCCAAATATTGAAATGAAATATCAGTTTCAATCCCGGTAATCGTATCATTATCTGGGCTCCGTTGTCGCGGGTTGATGCATGCGGGGCATACGAAATCAGTCACTTTCCTCGGTGAGCTGGTAATTCTCAAACATCGTCTGTGACACCATTGCTGATATCGCAGGCATTTGATAGGCTTTCAACTCCAGCCCCACACACCGAACATGGCCAATGACCAGAAACCACAGGCTCAGTGGTTTTTGTTTTGTCAAAGTTTACCTTTAGCCAGGGTTCGGCAAGCTGGGTATTCCAGATCTCAAAATTTCTGGCTGCGTCTATGTTCCGAGGCCGCCGTTAGGACGATATCATCTGCATATAACACATTCCATACGTTATCTGAACGTATAGGTTTGGTTATTTCTTCCATCACCGTGATGAAAGGCAGAGGGTCGAGTATTGATCTCTGATGGACGCCGACGTTAACATCAAATTCATTCGTGTTACCGGCTGTTGTGCTGACCAGAGTTTTTGTGTTAGAGTACGTTGCCATAACCAGCCGAACCAGATATTCGGAAACAAACTGTATACGTAGATTCCACCTGGTTGCCTCACAAGGCACTTTGCCAAAAGCCTTTTCCAAATCCACGAATGCATGGAACAGTCGCTTTTGCTTTGCCAAGTATTCTTCCTGTAGTTGACGAATGATATAGATAGCATCAATGGTGTATCTCCCTGCCATGAAGCCGTACTGGTAACTACCAATTGAAACGCACGACAACAGTCTTCTCTCCATGACTTTTTCAATAACTTTCATGGGTTGTTCAGAAGACGTATACCCTGATATGAGTACCATTTCAGTTGATCTCATTTTCCTTTATATATCGGCACAGTTGTGCTACTGTTCCATTCCACTGGTAGTATTAGTGGAATGGAACATTTAACAGTGGAATATGTTTAGAGACACGTAGAAAACGTTAATTGTTGTCTTTTCGCGACGACAGTAAAACATCTGCAGTATCTTTTACATACAGTCATGAATTTGAGATCAACACATATTATACCATCAATGATGAAGAAATTATTGAATCAACGAATCAAGCAGCAGATTATGTAGCACTTCAAACTTCAAGACAGGTACTGATTTTTGACAGATTTAACCTGTTTAGACACTGCAATCATTTAATAAAAAGCGGAAAAATGTGTTTAAAAAAATCAAATTGCAAATAAAAAATTAAATCAAAAACAGTTCCTGTGTACTGGCACAGCTTTTTTGAATTTGCGTTGGGAAAAAAGTAGGTCAATGAATCGGAAGGTCAATTTAGGGGCATCTAAATGCATTTCGGCCAGCTCTTAATCTGGCACTGGCACCAGTGACAGAAAGTCGGAGCATGGAGAGCTGGTGTTAACTGACACTATCCTAGTCAGTGGATGCTATTGTAATTTGCTCACCAAATTTGTTATGCCTGGCTCAATATTGCTTATTCTTAGCAGCATGTCAATGAGTTTGATTTATTGGTGCCTGCTCACATGTATATTCGTTCATTCAAACTTAATTGCAAAAGTTGGTAGGGTACGGGGAACGATAACAAAATAAATGAACATAATAGTCATAATAACATAAATATAATGATACATCAAAGATGATGACGTGGTATGAATATAATGATACATCAAAGATGATGTGATGAGAATAATGATAAATCGAAGATGATATGACAATGATAGATCAAAAATGATGATGTAATAAATGTTATGATACATCAATGATGATAATTCGATAAATATACCGATAAATCGAAGATGTTGATGTGATGAATATAATGATATATCAATGAAGATGATGTTGTGATAAATATACTAATATATCAAAGATAGTGATGTGATGAATACATTGATACACCAATGACGATGATGTATACATCAAAGATGGTGATATAATGAATATGATGATACATAAAAGATGCATATGTGTGGTGAAATATATATCAACCTTCAGTGATTGAACTCTCCTCATCAACAAGTCCATGTCTTTTTTAATGCTAACCAACTTGCTGCAATAAACAACTCCTTTATTCAACTGTTTGAAAAGTAATTAAATTTTAAATGAAAAAATTTAGAGCAGTATTGGGCAATTTTACAAAGAAAATTTTTCTCTGAAATTTAGTACAAATAAGAGTTTTGGTCCAGAACGTGTACAAATCTATGATGCTACATTTTTTTTATATTAAATCCAGTTATTTGCCAAAAATATTGTTAAGAACTTGTTTAATAAAAGTAAATAAGAAATAATATTTCAATCCTATCGATCAACGGACACATTAGTATTTGTCTTCAGGCAATCAATCAATCAATCAATCAATCAATCAATCAATCAATCAATCAATCAATCAATCAATCAATCAATCAATCAATCAATCAATCAATCAATCAATCAATCAATCAATCAATCAATCAATCAATCAATCAATCAATCAATCAATCAATCAATCAATCAATCAATCAATCAATCAATCAATCAATCAATCAATCAATCAATCAATCAATCAATCAATCAATCTTCGTTTTGCGTCCAGAGACCCAGTTTCCCGAGGTAGGACGTTGTTTTCTTTGCCATCAACTTTTTGCGCCAAATTAGACGATCAGTTGTATCCATTTCATTTAAATTTAAAGCTTTCATGTCTTGCTCGATTGTTTGCGACCAGTACTTCTTGGACGGCCTTTGGGACGTGTGCCAGGTACTTCAACATCTGCAAGAGAAGTTATGGCACTGTTTCCACTTCCTTTGACATGACCAAACCACCGCAGACGATTTGCCGGCATTCGTTCTTTATATCATCTAAACCAGCACGACGCAGGATTTCGGTAGATTTGATGTGGTCCTTCAGACTAATTCGTCGCATCCATCGGAGCATTTTCATGTCGGTTCGTTGAAGTTGTTGTTCCAGTTTGGTTGTCATTGGCCATGTTTCTGCAACATATAACAACACCGGACGTATCACAGTATTATAAAGTCTTGATCGTAGTGGTAGTGGGATGTCACGCCGCATCAATATAGAGGCAAGGAGATGCCATTTATTCCAGGCTGCACGTATGGGTGCTTGAACGGCAGCTTCAGCTGTTCCAGTACAATCCAGAACATTTCCTAGATACTGAAACAATGTGACTTTCTCTACCTCAATGGCTTCAAAAACATTGCTATTTCGAATTTGTTGTTGTGGATTGATGCAAGCAGGACAAACAAAATTGGACACTTTAGATAATGTACCAATTATTTTTGAACAACGTTTGTGACACAACTGGTTACACTGCTGACACTTGATTGAATTGTTACCTACACCAGCTTTACAAACTGAACAGGGCCATCGTCCAGTAGCTGTGGAACGGATGGGTTCACCAGTGTTCATTGCTTTGGTTTTGCTGATGTTGACTTTGAATCCATGATCGGCGAGTCTGGTGTGCTGCACTCTGATCAGATGTGGCTGTCAAAACGATATCATCAGCATATATTAGATTCCAAATGTCACCAGTGCGTATCGGTTTTGTGATTTCTTCCATCACAGTTATAAATAACAGTGGACTGAGAATCGAGCCTTGGTGAACTCCAACGCCGATGTCAAATGCATCTGTGTTTCCAACCGTTGTGCTGACGAGAGTATTAGTATTCGTATACATTTCCATCACAAGTCGTATTAGTATACGTATACATTTCCATCACAAGTGTGTCTTCAGGCAAGCATTCTTAATAATTCATCCAATAAATTTGCTATCAATTTCAACTAATTGTTTACAAAACAAAAAAAGACAGACACATGAAGGAAAAGAAAAGGTGAAGCACTAAGAATACCTTAATAAATTAAAAAATATTTGAAGTGTAATAAATTGGAATGATTGGGATGGCATAAAATCAATTGATTTTAAGTGTTTTTTTTAATTGTTGCTTGATTTTTTGAATTTGAAAAGCTTTTAGAAGCTCATTCCTACGTTGCTCGCCAAGAGAAGCTGTTTCAGGCAAGCATATCTGATAGATGAGACAAGATTTGTGTGAAGACAGTTACAAAGTGGTAAAACTGAGATAAAGATGACGCTAGTAACGTTTTATAAGATAAAAAAATTGTACGTTTGAAAAAAACCCTGATTGGAGTCTATTTTTCCACTGCTTAGTACTATTAAAAAATGAATCAACTGGCTGTCAAACAGAAACAAAAGAATGAGTTAGAGTATCAACCACCGTGGTAATTAACCAAATCCAACATAGGAGTAACTGAAATGGATAAAGGTTTTGATGATGTTGATTAGACAGGCATATGTAAAGAAGGCCTTGAGAAGAGCTGGAAGGCAGAGGTTCAAATATACGCTAATGGTTCAGTTGACTTAGTTTAAAAAATTGGCTCGCTCCAAAGGATCACTTTGTGCTGATAAATTATTTTTTTTTTTTATTATTAATTTCATTATCGCAGTGTCGGAGACGGAGATATTTGCCGGAGTCGGAATTTTTTAAGGGACTGGAGTCGGAATAGAATTTTTTCAGGGGCCAGAATATTGAATTTTTTCAGGGGTCGGAGTTGAATTTTTTTATCCGACTGCGACTCCGGAAAATGTTATTTAAAAAAATTTTTTTTGACAATTTTTTTTTAAGACTGTGTTTTTTAGAAAATAAATATGTATAGCAATAAGCAATCGTCTTTAATATTATAAATAGATACTAATAATATCAATAAAATCACAAAATTTTTTTCGTATATTGTGAAACAAAAATAGTATTTTTTATTTAGCAGTGATATTAAGGTGAGGAAGGTGTGCAGGGAGACCTTCTAGGATTGCATCGAATATTACGGAATAAGATGCCGCAAACCAACTGTACCAAAAAAAAAGACAGCAGTAAGAGAGGCAGAGAATCCTAGGACAACGACTCCAACAGCGGATGATCTTCTATTCTAAATCCACTGCTTTGTGGAACAGGGAGCATTGACCCAAAGGCTAGGCGCATTGCTTACAACAGTGCTCTCTTGGGCACGAGATAAACTGCAACCGCGCTGCCTTGTGTGCTTCCAGCAAAAAGGCTAGGCCCACTGCTTATAACTGGTGGTTGTCGTTATGAATTGGGCAATTCCAGATATAAAATTTTTTTGACCCAAACATTTTTCATGTCGTCACGAAAAAAGAAAATATCCCCTATTTCCTGGAATACCTAAAATGGTCAAGGGGTGACAATTTCTAGGAAGTACGCAACAATAGAGGGATGTTGCGGAAAATCGGGCGTCCCCTCCTGGAATATCAGACTTGGCACTTTAAATACTGGATCGCTTACTGGACGCTCCATGGAGATCGTCGAACACTTATTACAAGAAGAGGGCAGAACATTTGATCACATATAAAAGCGGGATGTCATGCACACAAATTGATTTTATTGTCGTCAGACAACAACACAGACGACTAATCAGGAATACAAAAGTCATTCCAGGCGAAGCTTGCATCCCTCACCATCGATTGTTGGTGGCCGATATGATCATGTAAGATCACGTCTTGTGACTAATGGAATGCCTACTAAAATAAAGACATGGAAACTGAAGAACCCCATGTTCAGGGAGAAATTCGAGGAGTTGGAATCGGCACAGCTGTATCACCTGGAGAAGGTAGACATAACCTGGAAATCTTTTCAGGACACCCTAGTGAACGCTGCAACAGCTGTATGTGGGAAATCTGAACCAAAACGCCAGCACAACCGCGAAACTTGGTAGTGGAACGAGACGGTGCAAAATGCTATTGCCAGTAAAAAAAAGCAACTTTCAAACAATGGCAGAAGACAAAGACTGATGAAGATCGAAAAACATCCAGAAGTTACCGAACACACATAACAAAACACAGAAGCGTAATGTCAGGTTGCGATAGCTCGTGCAAATCAATGCTGACTGGAAGTAAAGACGAACAAATTCGGTCACTCTACCGAGTAGCAAATAAGGCCAAAAAACTGAAAAAGGATATAGTTGGTGCCACATGCATAAAGATTAATAAAGGCACCATAATAACCTTGCAAAATGAAGTGAAGGATCACTGGAAGGATTACTTCGGTCAGTTATTGAATGAAACAAACCATATCGGGGTAGACTTTGATGCACTTCTGGTGGAAGGGCCAATTCAAGGCATTACAGCTGAGGAGTTTACGGATGCGCTGAAGGCAATAAAGGTTGGTAAAGCGGCTGGTTCGTCTGGACTTACAAATGATATCATCAAGGCATCTGGTGGGGCAGGCTTTAGAGCTCTCTTATCTGTCGGGAGATGTGGAGTAAATCCATACTACCAGTGGAATGGAACAGTAGGGTTAGGGTTAAGGTTAGGGTTAGGGTTAACCCTAACAACCCATGAAAGTTATTGAAAAAGTCATGGAGAGAAGACTGTTGTCGTGCGTTTCAATTGGTATTTACCAGTACGGCTTCATGGCAGGGAGATACACCATTGATGCTATCGATATCATTCGTCAACTACAAGAAAAATACATGGCAAAGCAAAAGCGACTGTCTTTGTGGACTTGGAAAAGGTTTTTGACAGAGTGCCTAGTGAGTCAATCAGGTGGAGTTTTCGTGGACAGCTTGTTCCTGAATATCTGGTTCGGCTGGTTATGGCAACGTACTCTTACACAAAAACAAGGGTCAGCACAACAGCCGTAACACGAATGAATTTGATATTATCGTCGGCGTCCGTCAGGGATCAATACTCAGCCCCCTGCTCTTCATCACAGTGATGAAAGAAATA
Organism: Helobdella robusta; assembly: GCF_000326865.2. Classification (NCBI taxonomy): domain Eukaryota; kingdom Metazoa; phylum Annelida; class Clitellata; order Rhynchobdellida; family Glossiphoniidae; genus Helobdella; species Helobdella robusta. Next base: position 8,846,977 of record NW_008704902.1, on the reverse strand, counting down.
ACCAAACCTATACGTTCAGAAAACGTATGGAATGTGATATATGCAAATGATATCGTCCTGACGGCGGCCTCGGAACAAAACGCAGCCAGAAAGTTTGAGATCTGGAATACCCAGCTTGCTGAACACAGGCTAAAGGTAAACCTTGACAAAACAAAAATTATGATCACTGGTGGTACCGCTGAGCCTGTGGTCTCTGGTCATTGGCCATGTTCTGTATGTGTGTACTTCATTTCAATATTTGGGAGATATGCTGGATTGTACTGGAACAGCTGATGCCGCCGTTCGTGGACGCATACGTGCGGCATGGAGCAGATGCACCTCCTTGCCTAGGTACTGATGCGGCGAAGCAATTCTCTACCGCTACGCTCAGACCTGTAAAACACAGCTATACGTTCAGTTCTGATGTGTGGTGCAGAGACGTGGCCGATGACAACAAAACTCGAACAGCAGCTTCACCGAACTGACATGAAGATGATTTGTTAGATGCAGCATGTTGACCTAAGGGACCATATCCAAATCCTGAACCGATTGAGACTGTGCACGTTGAAAGACGCATGTCGTCGTCATCGCCTACGATGGTTTGGCCATGTGAAGCAAAGCGAAAACAATACAATAATTTCCGTTACTGAGCACCAGGTGCCTGGCACCCGCGCAATAAGTCATCCAAAAAAGTGTGTACGCAACAATAACAATAATATAACATTGACAAAAAATAATTTTAAAAATAAAACATACAATTCTAGAAACTTCATTTAGCATCTGATTATCAATAAATTTTGCGTTTTCATGTTGCAAAGTTTCCAGCAAAACGTTTTGCGTTTGTCTGTTTAGATAAAAATAAAACATTTGAATATATAAATTCATCATTGATTACATAAAGTATCTAACGTCAAACAAAAATAAGTTGATCATTGTCTTGTTTATAAAAAACTTAATGGTGAACCATTAGTTGGCAAAATTGCTCAGTAAAAATTAAAGAAATGTCACAACTTAAAACCTGTTCAAAAACTTGAATCTAGTCAAAGTATTTGCAAATGCTATAAAAATAAATTTGAATGTTCTGAGTTATATCTGAAAGTTTAGATGAAAAATCTGAAAGTTACTGAAACTAAAACACAAAATGGCAGAAATTAAAAAATAAATTATATTTTAGTGAAAAAATTTGAGAAAATGGATGCAAACTAAGAAGGTGCTAATTTTGAAAAAAACAGGTGTTAAACAAGTAATTTGTCTAATGACTATTCTAAAACTTTCAGACTTTAATGCTAATTAATATACTTCATTCTACATAATGTGACCAAAAAACGTTAACTGCCCATGTCGGATTATTAGTAGCCTATTTGTTTCCTCTTTTCTAGGGACCTGCGAATATTCGATATTCGATTCGAATTCGAATATAAAAAGAATATTCAAATTCGATTCGAAATTATTTGCAAATTTTCGAATCTTCGAATATTTTTTAAAAAAAGTAATGCTTTTTGTGAATAATTCAAGCTCAGTTTTGGTGTGTAAAAAGTACTAAACTGGTTTATAAAACAGCTTCTGAAACAAGATTTTTCTTGCTTTCGATTCGGAATTTCCGAAAATACTTTATACTTGTTCTTAAACAAATTGTTTATATTTTATTCATTAAACAATCTTGGATCATACTGGGTCAACTTCGGATCAATTACACGACACGAATATCTGCACTTTTTTCCGCAATTTTTTTTGTGGTATGTTTATATTAGGAATTTATATTTTAACTTTAATTTTTAATCTTTAGTTTCTTTTTAATTTTTTTAGGCCCTTCATCATGTCTTCAATTCGAAAATACTTCGACGAGGTTGACAAAAACTTTTTCTGCAAAACGTGCTCAAAAAAATTTTCAGTACAAAAAACAGGAACCACTACTCATTTTTGGACTCATCTGGAAAAAAGTCATCCTAATATTCATGCCACAGCAAAAGAATAAGTTGAAAAAGTGAAAGCAGAAAAGCAACTTTGTGCTCCATCAACATCATCAGCATCAAAGCGAAAGCTGGATGAATCAAACATGAAAACTTCGACCTTTTTTGTCAAAACATTGGATTTTTCCACAAAGAAAAAATATGATAAAGCAGTCTTGAACTTTATTGTGGCTGATGGAAGACCCTTTGAAAGTGCTGCAGGAATTGGATTCAAAAATTTGTGCTCTGTCTTTACAAATGGCAGCTACAATCCACCACATCCAACAACTCTTTCCCGAAGATTAGATGATATGGTCAATACCCTTCATGAACAATTTGGAGCAAACTTAAGATCAGACATGGCAACCTCCAAACCTTCCATCACATTTGATCATTGGAAAGCTGACAAGGAGATACCAGAATCAACAAAATTTCCACCATTTCTGAGCAAATTAAGGATGAAGTCAGTTTGTATTTAAAGCAAGCAGTTGTAGATCGAAACAGCTATCCTCTTCAGTTTTGGAAAGAAAGTATTAATATTTTACCACTTTTGGCCAGAGCAGCTAGGAATTTGCTTGCAATTCAGGCAACAAATTGTTCTTCAGGAAGAGTTAATTCAGTTGGAGGACAAATTATTACTGACTATCGTCACAATTTCTCAGTCAAAATAATGCTGAAACTTTGATTTGGGCCAAAATAAATAAAGATCTATTCTTTTAAAAGGCCTGCTTCGCAATTTAATTATTGCTAACTTTTTGTGTTTTAGTATTAAATAAATATAATATAAATTTTGAATTTGAAGTTTTATTTTACACTTGTTGGTTGTCAAGTTTTTTCAAGAATATTCTATTCGAATTCGATTCGAAATTAGAATATTTTCTGATATTCGATTTAAAAAAATTTCCTGATTCGCAGGTCCCTACTCTTTTCGTAACTGGACTGCTTTAACACATCGTCATTGGAGGTAGGAGAGGTCCCATTAATTTTTATAATTTTTCTCAGCTGTATCAATACTTCTTCAAAATTTTAAATTCCAATCACAAAATATAAAAGCGATAATAATTATACAATAGTTACATCTACATCTGACTTACAAAATGTCAGTTAATATCTTTTGAGTAGCTTTCTTTTCCTTTTCTAAAAACTTCACTGCTTCATAAGAATAATGCACATCCATGAATGAACTCTGGCATGGATCGTTCATTTCATTTAAAGATGCTTGAATAAAAATTATCATAAAATTTTGTTACTATTTATTATAATCATAAATTATTTATTATTTGATTTTTTACAACTTTGATTTGTTTAAAACTGTATAATAATTTTTTTTGGTTTATAACAAAATTATTAATTTATTTATTAATATAAAATACATGAATAATGAACAAAAATTATATTTTTTTGTTTATATAAAAATTATTCATGAATAAACAGTTTAATTTTTAATTAATGAAATTGTAATTAAGCAGTTTATAATATAAATTGTTTATAATATTATATATTTTTTAATTACAATTAAATTAATTAAAAATTAAACTGTTTATTCATGTAATAATAATTTTTTATAAATAAAAAATAATTTGTTCAATGTATTTTATATTAATAAATAATTTAATTTAAAATTTTATATTATAATATCATAATATATATATATATATATATATATATATATATATAAGCTTAACTTCACTGATTTACTTACATATAAAATAAATTAATAAATGAATTAAAATTTTAATATTATAATAAATATTAAAATAAATATAGTTAATCATTAATATTTTAGTTTTAGTTTAATTAATTTTAATAAACAAATTATTTAACATTTAATTTTGATCTTAATCTTATTGTAATTAAAATGATATATAAATAAAAAAATAAATAAAAATAATATAAAATACATTTTTTTATTGTGATTCAGTACTATATAAATTATAAATATAATATTTTTTATTTAAAAGTTAATCATACTATAACAATAACATCACACTATAAGTCATACTATAACAACAACATTACACTATTCCATAACATAACTATAACGATAACCATAAGTTACTATAAGATACAATGGCATAAGTTTATTATACTTATATAATATAATACTACATTTATTTATACTATAAATTTTATAGAAAATTATATTTTTGCTCTTGCCTCTCTAAGTCTAAAACTCTAAAGCCTGATAAGTTTAGCAGGCTTTAGTTTAGTTAGCTTAGTTTTAGTTCTTTAGTAGTGATTACTTAGTCAATTATTCATTACTACTTTACACAACTGATTTACTTACTACTTCAATAAACTAAAAATTAATTTTTAATAAATTATCAATTATTTATTTAATAAATAATTACCTAATAATATTTTATTTGTAAAAATTTCAATTATTATTAAATTAAATTAAGTTAAATAAGTTAATTAAATAAACATACTTTATTTACACGCCGATAATAGATGCTCGGTGGTTGTTTACATTCATGTTTATATGCATGTAAACTTGAGAAAGTTTGCCTTTCAAAGTAGCAACGGACGTCTGTTTAACAATGAAGCAACGAGTCGTAAGCAACGAATTTTCTGCCTCAAATTTTAATGTTTGTAAAATGTAATAGCACATAAGGAAAATTTCTTATGATTGTTACATATAAAAGAATTGCGTAATAATTTTAGAATCTTTGATTAGCCAGATACTGCTCAATCGCTAAAATTTGACATTTTTTTTGTAGTATACGTTTTTTTCATTTTATGGCATTATATATATATATATATATATATATATATATATATATATATATATGTATATATATATATATATATATAAGGCATTTATGTGTACATTAATATTAATATACAGTTTTTAAATTGTTATCTCAAATGTGTATATATTTAAAAACTTTAAATTGATTAATGCTAAAAATTCGGTAAAAAGATGAAATCAGTATAGCTCCACGATGTGCACTTAAAAGCTTTTCTTCAAAACACACGCAGACTAGATATGCAAAAGATTGTCAAGAGTAATTGCGGTGATAAATAGAGTAGGATTTTATGCACTATAATCATGTTATACAATGCACTTTATGTCACGACTGTGTCATATTGTAACATTGCCTGGGCCAACACTTATTCTTCCATCACTCTTCCAAATGAACTGATAAAGAAGAGGATCATCAGTATAGAAACTAAATCAAATTATAAAGCACACGCAGAACAGTTGTTTAAGTCAACTAACAACTTAATGTTTATAAAAATTAATCAGTTTTTGGTCTCAATATTTGTATTCAAGCAAGTAATTAATTACCGGCAATGTTTCACGACTATTACAAAGTAAAGAAGAGCGAAAAAAGAACAAATTACATTAGAGCAAATGATTTCGAAACCGACCTCTTGTGTCGTCATGTAATCTGTAGGGTATCGAAAATCTGGAACCAAATTTTAAAAAAAAAGTTTCAGCATCACCGAACATTCCTATCAAATTTCAAAGACAAATTGAAGTCACATTTTTTAACATAATTAAATAAACTGAATGCTATGTTAATGTGAATGAGGGAGTGCAAACGTGTGTAAACATTTTTGAATGTGTGTAAATGAACGTGAAAAAAGCATGAAAATGTGTGAAGTTGTATAATTCGAACGTAGAAATGAAGTGTCCTTATAAACAATATGCTTTAACAATCTATTGACTTTTTAAACTAAATGTGTGTTGAAAATTGTAGTGTATTGTGATTTGTAAACTTTTAAAACTGGATGTGTGTTGTAATTTGGTAAATTGAAGTAAATTGTACTGTATTGTATTGAATTGTATTGTATAGCATGGTGATTGGAAAATTTAGTCAAGGTGGCTGCGCTCGATGAGCTACATTGTACCTGTAGTTCCTCACAGTCATCCTCTGCTTCATTTCTTTTGAAGTCAAATTCAAATATTATGTAAATATATATATATATATATATAATATTATGTTATTTTTCATATTTTTTGTGATTATACTATATAACTTTCTGTTATAAACATAAACGATTAAAAAATTGTTTTTCATAAATATATAGCATATAAACCACTTTTAAGCAACACTAATTTTTTTCGAACAAATTCTATATAACGAAATTTCTATATAGCGAATTTTTTTTCTAAAACCATCAAATTCGTTGTACGGAGGTCCGACTGTATATACATATATCATGCAGTTTGTTATCATATTCTCAAATTTCAATTTCACCTAAAAAATTTTCGTTTACGTAAAATCAAATAAAGAGATACAGTTTTGTTTAATATTGAAAGCGCTGGCTAGTAAAATTCAATTATGATTAATGAAAACTATTAAAAAAGTTCATTTAAGTAAACTGTTCAATCCATTAAAGATGAATATACATTTTTACTTTATGTGTTTTGTGATTGTCTTAAAATTTTCCCATAATTTGGTTGTCATTTTCATTTTCGATTGTTGACGAAGCTCTGGAAGAATCAGATGATATATGAGAGTACGTTGGAAGTTGACTTTTGAAATTGCCAACATTGCTTTGATCGGACATCGAAAAAGTTTTGTTATTAAAGCCACTGGAAAATGAGTATTCCACATAATTTTCTGAGCACATTTCCTGTTCAGGCTTCGTCAGATTTTTGATGATGCTTCCTCTCGGTTGCATCCATTCCTGCGATTGACGCGCCAAGTGCAGGCGAGGCTGTTGCGACGGAGGCAGCTTTTCATTCAGTTTCTGCTGGTTGGTGCTGGTGCTCGAAACTTTGCTTTTGTCGTTGAAATTCTTTTTGTGACACACAGAATGCAGTATGAATATGAAAAATCCCTAGATATTTGACAAAAAATCTTAATTTAGTATTTTTTGTATTTTCACCTATTAATTACATTTTAATTTCATTCAATTTCAGAACATAATTACGAAAGCCTAGTTAAAATTTGGCTACATGGCTACTATTTGAGAAAATAAAATAAATAAAAAATAAAAATACATAATAATTACAACAAATTGTGAAGTTTATTTGCATAAGTACTTGACCTGCAAAGAATTTACAATAGCAAATATGTATTGAAATACAATCAGCTCTTCGTTGACCGACAGCACTCCAAATATCCAAGTGAGCCCAAGAATTGGATTCAAGACCAAAATGTTCCTCGCTGATGACCTAAACACCAAAACATCAAAAAATTTTTTTACATTTCTTGACCATCTTTAAAATCATAATCAATAATCTTACAAAATCTTCGCCTTGTTGTCCTTCTTTAATGCGTTTGTCACGTTCGAGTTGCAGAGCCTGATGACAGTAGCTGTGGCCGCGATGCTGTTGAACTGCAAGCGTGTCAATGCTTATTTACGTTTTTATGAAAGCATTTTTTTATTAAATGTATGTAAGAGAAAATTGCTTGAAAATGTTTTTAAATTTTGGAAAGAAAATGTTTGTTAAATTAAATGACATGTATAAGCAAGCTTGAACAGTGCCGCCGAGACACAGGAAAATTCTCAGTGGACCGGCGACCGTCTAAAAAAATTATCTTAGGTTTTCCATTGTGCCAAAAATAATCAAATTGAAACAGCAAGATCATTACTGCATATGGTGTCTGAATATAATTTTATAACGAACTTCCGACGTCGTTGTGACCAAAGGGAGGCCTGTTTACCAATATATAACACTTCCTTATGGGTTGAAGCAGGGATATGCAGCAAAGAACCCCAATTTTTTCAACTTCGAATTATTTTCGGTAATGTCGATTTTATTTTTTTTAAATTTATACCAAATAAAAGTAATTAATTAACACATTGAATAACAATTAAGAAAAAATTAAAATTTTAACATTTTAAATAAAAGCAATATTCCGAAATTTGTGGTTAATATACGATCGTAACTTTTGACTCGAACGATAAGAAAATCACCCTCCAAATTTCCTCCGGAAGTAAGCTGCTTGCTCGACCGTTAAAAGTGAGCGAAGGCCGTTATATTTATTCTAGTTATGTGGTTGTGACATATCAAATTATTTTTTATTGAAACTTTTTTTAATTTTTCGATTGAATATTGTGTCCAAATATTTTTTTTTTCGATAAATCTCTTTACGAGGTTTTAACCCGATAGCGACAATATTTTACTTTTAATCTTTATTCGTTTCGAATTTTGTTTCCGTTTCGACATATTTGTTTTTTATGCTTTATTCAATATTTTATACTGTATCGTTCCCACACATATTTTACCGTGAAATATCAGAGTAAAGGTTAGTTAATTATTTTTAATGATTTAATCTAAATCGTTAAATTAAAAAACGGTGATTATGGTGGTCGATAATTTATTAATAAGCTATTAACTAAGAGGTGTAACAACAAACATCATGAAGTCCAAACATATTTATCAAAAAATATCAGAACATGAAAAAGTGTACTCCGTGCAGCATGCACCGAATCTTATGTTTTAAAAATCAATGCCAAAAATATTGCTAGCCGACGGGCTGATGAGGTTAAAAATTGTTTAATTTTAGAAAGAATCATAGAAACTTTAAATTAAAAGTTATTGGTAAGCGTGCACTTAGCTACAGAGAAGCAGAAGAGTCAGGGTTCACTTCGCTAAATGACAGTATGGATCACGGAAACTTGTTAGAAGCGCATATAAAAGACGTAGTTCGAAAAAGCAAAACCGTCATGATTCAGGTCGCTGGGACTTGATCACATTTTTTTCAAAAACGACTGTAAATAAAGTAATTGATGCTATACCGACATCTTTAACAAATATAATATAATGGTTGAAGAGATTAGAGAAGCCGCTGTGTTTAGCGTTCAAATTGGTACAAAACAAGACAATAATGTACGATTTCAATGTTTTATTGTGATCCGATATGCAACGGACACTGTACACGAACGTGTAATAGCTATAATCAATTGTACATCAACGACTGGAAAAGGAATGTGTGATTTAGTATGTGGCGTCTTTGAAAAGTTAAGCATTGATATAAGTAAATGCATTGGCAAGTCCACCGATGGTGGAAAGTTCAAACTAAAAAAGTTTGAAATCAAATAATAAGGCTATCAGCGTTAGAGTTTAGATCACTCAACATCTGATATGTGTTTATTTGCAATGAATAGTGCTTGAACTTAAATAATTTTTTTCTTCTTACCACATGACTGAATTTTAACTAAAATGAAATGATAACAAAATTCTAAAACTAAGTTTTAGAAAATAATGAAGCTGAAAAAATTTAGTTAAACTCTAAAAACCTTATTTTAAACACTAATGTAATAAATTAAAGTTTGTCATCATAATTTTCAAAATAACATTTGCAAAAGAATGGACATTTAGCGAAAATGAAACTGTTTCAAAGATTTGCAAATTTCCGACCGAGAGTTTGAAATGTTGACATTTGCAGAAGTGTCGCTATTGAGCTTACAACAACAGCAATTTAATATTTTTTATTGCGATAACCAAGCATGTATTAAAATAATGGAGTTAAAAGAAACCAAGATTGAGTGTATGAAAAAACAAAATTAGATGAACTATTTGTAACAAACTTAATGATATTAAAAGATTTAGTTGCATTTCTACGTACAATTTTATTTTTATAAAAGTTTCATTTTTAAATAACATTCTTACAAAGTTCTTACAAAAACGTCTGACATTAGTGAAACATTAAAAATTTGCATTCACGGTGAATGTTTACAAATAAATTCCGAGCAAATTCATTATAAAGCATTGACATTAATGCTTTTTTAAATACAACCGGTATTAAGAGTTAGATGTATATGAATCAATCACAAGCACCAGATTAAAAATGAATTAAAAGCAAGATTCAAGGATGCGCCTGGCTGGTCTAACAACATTGTTTATTAAAACTAACGCTCAATTAAGACTTCTTAGTGCGTAATTTTAAACTCAACTATTTTTCCTAAGTAAGCTCTTTTTGGCTTAGAAATTTTTTCTTAACTTACATCTTTTCCTCTCTTTAAGGTTTTTTCCCTAACTAATTAAAGTAACTTTGCGTCTTTAGATAATTTATTTATAGCTGACACAATATGGATAACAGAACTGCAGCATGAATAGTACGGTGAAAACAGACATATTGGGATACTTAATAAGAAATTGGGCTAACTTCTGTTCAAGAAAGAAAAAATTCAAAAAATGAGTCATTGAATTTTTTGTAAAGTTTATGAACTGTATAATTTAATCTAATTGTTAAATTCGGAGTGTTACAAATGTAGTAAAATCAGAGACAACAAATTTTAAAATATGGAAACATTATCATTTTTGGAAAAGTATTCATTTGTAAAAAAAAATAGACGCGTGGAATGAGTTGTCAGTGGGACTTAACAATTAGTTAGGTACAAAATCCATAAACAACCGTCTATTTACCATTGTTAGACGACAACGATAAACTGACAACGAAATTTTCTAATATTTTATGCTAATGACGTTTCAAAAATTTTTAAAACTAATTTCGAATAAAGGTAAAATTAACTTGTTCACATGCTACTTGCATCGGGAAAATATGTATATATTTATTATCAATATATAAGATAGCATCAATAATCAAGAATATGAAGAAGAATAACTTACGAGGATGATTGCGAGAGCTGGTGCCACAAACGCCCACAACACTCCATGTTCGTAAGTCAACCAGCAACTGTGTAATGTAGCGGTTATGTGCATGTTAAATGTATTTACTCGATGATGGTAGTGAATAAGTGGTTGATCAGCCAGTTTTATAGGCAATGAAAGTGTTGTTTTTGTGTCATTAAAACAATGCATGATGCCCAAACGTCTAAACGTGCCCAACTCCATCGTTTCGCTCGCACAATGCAGTATAAGATATAAGCAGCAGTGTGATGACGCTACTTTTGTCGCGCAGAATGTTATTTGCCTTTGATTATACATTACATTAATTTTAATTTCATTTTGTAACTAGTTTTTAGTCACAACCACGGAATTTTAGCATAGAAATCGATCTATAGTACTTAAATTCAAAGTTGCCCGGTAATTTGTGTCCCCTGCCACATTCATTAATTGTTATATAATATAATAATATTAAATATATGTTACCCGCAATAATTATATGCACTTATTAATTTCATGTAAAAATGTAATACGTTTGTAATGTCATTCTCGCTTTTAATTAAAGCTGATAATTGAAAGAAACGAATCAAAAATTCAATTCTAGTCAAAAATTTCACAGTAATAACTGGTGATAAAATTTCCAGGTATAAGATAAAATATAGTTCTGAATTTTATGATCTTTTTGTTTTTTGACCTAAGTATTTATTAACTAATTCAAGATTTTATTATTATTACGTGTTCTGGTTTATTTTAAAATGTTAATTATTTTTTAAATTATTTCAATTTTTTATTTCTCTATATCATAAATTAAAAAATCTATTAAAATAACCAAAGGAGATTTAATTGAAAACAGAATTATGATGATGACGGATATAACGATTTTAACTCATCCACATGGATAACATTTTTCAATGTTAATATATTTTATGCCGTTATTACGCATTGGCCTAATTCGAATATTGTCTCCGTAAGACAAAGACTATCTTGGGACGTGTGTATGGCGCGGTGCTGGTGCGAGAAAAACAAAATAAGGGATGACGTCAGGTGGTGTGGGCACTACAGAAGTGGCTCAAAAGTTCAACTTGAAATATGGAATGATATGTAAGCAGAGCTGCATAATAAAGAACAACAAAGAGATGTATTAAACAAAATTGTGAAATCAATCTTTTTATTACACAAGAATGTAACGTTTGAAAACAATTTGTTCAAAAAGTGGCTTGAAGTTTGAATTAATAAATTATTAGAAGAAACCAAGAAATTTTATACTTGGTCAACGTACTTTTTCGAATCTCCATAGCCAAGCAATCTAGTTGCTCCCATAGTTATGAAGACAATAATGAGAGGCAGAGCTGAAATGAAGGAATGCCAATATGTTACTGTTACACTTTCAAGTTACTTCCTTTACACCGTTATAACATCATGTCGTGGATGCAATCGTTGTTAGTTTATATATCATATATGGCACAGTGTTTTTAGACGTGTCGAGATTATGATGCGATGCTTGCATTTTTTAATTTAAATTTTGTATGGAACCAACAGTGAACTTTTATCAACTCTTGCGGCTGCTACTTAGTTATACAACTGAAAGCAACGCAAACCAACAAAATTTCAAAAAACTTACCCCAAGCAAACACAATCATCATGGTGATGTTTCGCTTCGTTAAGGAGTGAAACACTAGGAAGACATTGAATATGAGGTGGATGGCGATGACCAACATGATGAAGAACGACACCAGAAAAAAGTAATGCAAAAGAATAGCCACCGCCGTGCACCCATTCTTTACGATATAATAAAATATTTTTTTTATTAATTCTTCAAGAAGTTAAATCAATAAATTTAAAATTATCCCTATATGTCTATTATGTAATTCATTTCATTTCATAGATTTGCCTATCCATACTCCTTTCTTTAACTTTCGCTGCTGCGATTGAAAATATCATGCAACAAGATTAATTAATATTCCATGATGAATATGATATTTTATTAAGATTACACATTTTTCAAACTTTTCTTAACTTTTATAGACCAGGCACGCTAAATTTATATCAGACATAAACATCGGTTTACAGATACCGCCATAAAAATAACAAGAGAAAACAAATTAAATCGTAAAAATACAAATAGAGTTTTGTTTAAAAAAACACCTTGTTAGACGTTTGATTAACTCCAGCAAGAAATATGATGTTGGCGATGATAAGAGATGCACACAAGTTTATCAAAATGGCTGCCTGCTTCGATTTCACGATTCTGGTGCAAACAATTTTTATTGACGTACGTTTCATGTCTACATTAAATATATTTACTTTATCTACAATGAAAAATTACCAAATAAAACTGAGTTTATGTGTCTGTGCGTGTGTGCGTGCGTGTGTGTGTGTGTGTAGTGTGTGTGTTTTGCGTGCAAGCTTCAAAAGAACCGACCTCCACCTGATGGCATAAAAAATTATGGTGAGGACGAGAGACACGATGGAAACGATGCAGCCGACCAGGGATATCATGCTAAGTATCTTTTCATGCACTCCTGTCTGCATTCATAAAATGGAAAGTAATTCTATCGTGAATATAATTTCAATTTAATCAATATGACCGCATGCCTGAACTATCCATAACCTTAATCAAATAATTATCTGACTTTTTTGCTAAATTTTGTCTGAATTTTTTGTTTTCATAAACAATGTGGCAATTTTTAACGCAATACATATAACAAATTATTCTTATAATAACTCCAGTCAAACTATAGTGTAAAGTAAAGCATGAATTTTAAAAGATATCAATTTTACTAAATGGCATGAAAAATAACAGACTGCTCTGTAAGGGCTGAAAAGTATGGCGAAGTTTGTGAGGTGGTTACACGTGCATGTCGTGTGCGTTTCGTTTGAGATTTTCAACGTGCAGCCTTCGTCCGACCAGTATCCGCTGTCGTTCATTTGTTTGGAAGCAATTCGGGCTCATTGGTTAGTAGAAAATGTTTGAAAAATTAACTTAATTGATCAAAAAAATTTATGTGAAAAACCTCAACAGATCTGTGAATTTCCAGAATACGCACGAGGTGTTGTACGAGTTGATCTCCTTAGGCTGCGGAAAAAATAAATAAAAAACATAAATGCATTTTCTGGTTCAAGATAAGGAGGTAAAGGTTATCAGGCTCTTTTAAATAATAGTATGATATTGTCGTAAGTTAGCAGGAATCTCGAAATGCTCAAGAAAAAGTTTAGAAAAATAAATAAGAGGCGCTTAGATGTTTTGCATTATTTAATGTTACACAATTAATTAATTATAGAAAAAATTTAAATTTTAATTTAAATATTAAGTTTTCCATGTATAGATATTACTGAATGCTTCGTAAGACGAACGATTTCTATGCTAGGAGTTTTACAAGCACACACAATGTTGATATATTACACTTTAAATTTATATTTACAAACTCTTCAAATATGATGCTTATCAATAAAAAAAACAAATCAACTGTACTTTAAGGTGTTTCAAAGTTATCTCTACAAGCACAGATGAATGTAAGTTAGCCAACTCATCCGAGTTAGTTGCGTCCATCGACAGAACATCCATTGATAACATGCCAGAATTGATGAAGGTGTCGTTTCTGTAAGAAATTAAATACATTTTAAGCATTTTTATGGCATTTCTTAATCAGAAACAATTAAAAATATTTATTTATATCGGAGTTATTAAAATTATATAATTACTCAGCATTGGGAAGAACACCGGCAAGTTTTTTCACAAAGGAACAAGACGCGAACCGTCCTTTAAAAAATTATTATACGGAACAAGTATTAAAAAAAATCGAGACTACTAAAAATTCAGTTCAATCGATCTCTGTAATTTAAAGGTGTCGTGGCGTTCAACGTTACTTTCAAACACACTCGCATGTGCAGAATAACTCAGCATACAATTTATCATATGATATCTTTGCATTTGAATCCAATCATTTCAATGCAAAGCCAGGCACTTCACCGCTACACCGTCCAGTTGTTCGCCAAATAGATTAAAATAAGAAACATTTCAATAAAACATGCATGTATAAACAAAACACCTGTCATGCTGTTTTGCCGAAGAATAATGATGTTTCCGGGGTGGGACATATTTGGCATGTACGTGCTCCAGTCTGGAAATGTCTGATCTCCTGCCGTCAGCTGTCTTCTTTCAAATGCTTTCGTAAATTATGTAAAACAACATTTTTGTCTGCACATGAAAATAAAAACAATTAAATCAACCTAAGTGAAAAATAAACTGATGCTGGTTCCAAGCTAAAGTATTACGGTGGCAAAAGAATGTGTTGACTTAATTATTGATATTTTAGACAATAAGACCAAAGCATTTCATTCTTAAAATCAAGCTATCGGAAACAGAACAACATTTTTCTAACAATCAACTTCAACACTATACATTATAAATAAATAAATAAATTTATACAAATATATATATATATAAGCTGGAAAGAGATTATAATTGATGCAATATTTGATAAAATCTACCGAATTTTTAGCTTTTGAAAGTTTACGATTGAGCTTTTCAATATTTCTAACAGTAGTTTTATAATTATTATCTAATTTATTAAAATTAATAAGAAAATTGTTGGTGTTCATGGTGAAGCGTATCATCAGCACTTTATTGGGATATTTCAAAGTTTTACAATTCGCTGTGTGCAAAGTGCTTTTATTCCGCTTTGTCCTGTCCGTTTATTATATCTTTATATAAATGGACAGAACCAAAAAATTTTACATTACAATAACGACCATTATAATTTACGACTAGCGTTTATTAATTTGACTGAATAAACTATTAAAAACAAACGTGAAAAAGATATCGGTTGATGTCAGAAAATTTTAAGGCGGATGTCAGATAACGACACTTTGACATGAACAAAATTAATAAAATTTTGTTCTTTTCACAAACTGAGTCACTAACATATATTTCAAAACCAAGTCTCAACACCATAGATCTGGACAATGGTATCAGCTAGATTTAATCTTAGCTAAAAGTAAAATTTAACATGTTCTTGACACACGCCTATTAAAAAGCTAAGAGTTAGACCACTCACTGGTAAATGTGCTCCACTCAGTTAAAAATTGTGTTGCAATGGAAAATCGTGCGCTTCAAATGAAAGGGTCTGTTGGCCACTATTCAAAATTTTACCAAACGGAATTAATCGTAGGTTGCAACTTCATTGTCGACGTTTTTGGCATGCTCGTATAAAAAATAAACCCGAGACTAAATTTTGAGATACAAAATTTGATGACAAATCGATTTATTTGATAGATTTATATTAAATTACCAAGATGAGAAAGAATTTGACAATTATCAGTGTCATCGACATTATATTTAATCTAGACTGTGTATTTTTGAATCTAGATTCAACAAGAAACCTGATCTTACTTACCAGGATTGAGGATCGGCTTGGAAAGCAAGGATGAAAAAATGAAATCTGCAAAAGTCACCATGACAAAAATCTCCGAATACTGATGTTTTCATATTTAGTGTTTATTTGCCATAGTGTTCAATGCATGGATTTGTTTTGCAATAAACTTATTGTAGACTCTTTTTATTTTTTTTTATTTCTGTCGATGCCAAATTATTTTAATATTCTACTTCCTATTTTCGTTAGTAATATACATTTAATATACACAGTAATGGTAAATAATATTAAAGATTTCTCACTTAGGTACTCATTTGGTTGCAGGTATGATGATCTATTCCATGCTTTATTCCTCGGTTTGTTCGAGTACATGTTGATTGTTTGCAAGAGTTTTAAAGAACCAATATAATTCTGTTTAAAAATTTTAATTTTGAAATTAACCTGATTTTCATAATTAATATATCCTGATCAAATAAACCTGTTGTTGACTTTCTGCCCATACATCGTATGACAATAAGATTCCTAAGCTTTTCATAATTTTACTTGTCTTGAATAAATTAGCATAATTAATCATTATTAATTTGATCACACGTACTTTACATGTACAAATAATATAATATAAATTATTACAAAATACCTCGTCTTCATTGTCAAAGTTCAATATTTCGGTACCATTGAGAAGATTTGCAACTTTGTATAGAATATCCACTCCTGTCATTACGTCAAGTCCTGTTTCACAGTTTTGAAAGGCGTGAGGCAGATCATTTAAAAGCTCCAATAATTCTGTTGAATTGACAGGAGTTATTTGCTGCTCAAACTGTGTAATCTGTTTTAATATTTAACGTTATTTTTTTCTACATAGTTAATTTTAAAATTATGTTCTTAATGTTAATTAACTAACGTTAATCACAAAAAAAATTATTTAAAAAATTTTCGTTTAAGGCACTTTTATAACCTTGTTTTCCATATCTAGCATCCTATTCGTTAAACATTCATTTGAGTCAACTTCACCCCAAGTTGAGTTGGCAAAACAAATTCTTGATAAATGACCTGCGAATAAGAATAATATATTTCTAGTTGTGTTGCATAAACTGAATTGCATGATTGATGGTATTGTGGATTGCACAGCGATATAATCATTAAGTTGCATCAACTAGTAACATGACATCTATCAATTGCATCATTCAGTAACATAACATCGGTTGCACCGGTATATCCCTCAGGACATGGCTGGATATCTGTTGATAATGGATTCATTGGTCCCCATAAAATTTCTTTTGCTTTTTCCTCTAAGCACATTTTCTTGTCTACTTTTGAAGATTTAAAAGCAAAATATTTCATCAAATTGTGTATACCTGTATTATAATATTATGTTTCTACTTGCATGGCCAACCTTGCATGTGAATATAAAGAATGCGACATGTATCACCAGGATCTATTTTTATGCCAACCGATTCCAAACCACACGTTATATCCATTGATTGATTCACAAAAAATTCTTTTTCATTAATTTCCCGAGGGGTTACTTTGAGAATATTTGTTTATTTAAATTATACAATCCTCATTTTTTAAATTATTTTTAATTTTAAAGTATAACCATCATTTTAAATGCTTGATATACGTGAAAAAATTTGAGTAACCTGTTTGCAATATTGTTCCATTCAAATACCAAACCAGTTTATAGTTTTTTAAGCTGTTTTCATTTTGTTTGTTAACGTTAGTAACCTTACAAAGTACGGTGATGTTTGTATTGTTAGGAACTTTTCTGTGTAGCGGAAAAATTAGCAAGCGGAAAAGTTTAATAACATTGATGTGGACTGTATCGAAATCATGAAAAGCGTTGTCATATACACTGTAACATGTAAGGTAACCTAGTTCAGCATTTAAAAAACACTATTTAAATTTAAAAAAAAACATCCAAAATAAAAACCCAACCGCTTTCAGTTTCCATGATTGGATCGATGATAAGAGTTGATTGGTTCCACCGGTTGTTTTTTATCATAACCCTTTTCGAAGGCTTTATACGTATTTTATTAATGAACCATGAAAATTTATCCGTTTTGTAAATTTTAATTGTACATGTGAATTCTGCCTTCGATCCACTTACAACATCTGTTTGTGTCGTCTGAATACGAACTAACGGCACTCGATTTGATTCGGTGGTCAGATCATCAGCAGGAGTTAATTCATCGTCAGAATCATATGGTATAGAATGATAATCCAATTTAGAATTTGATATTTTATTTGACTTTAGAAAATTTGTTTGTTCGGCAGTTGTCAACTTGAGATTTTCAATAGGGTGTATGTTTGGATCTTGTAAATTGTTAGCCGACTGGTTATCAACAGCAGTTTCGCATACAACTGATTTGTCAATACAGGTTTTGGTAAAGTTGCTAAACATTAATGTACCACAAAAATAATGCAAATAATTTGAGCAATTGTAATAACTATTACAATTTTCTTCAATAATTGGACAGGACAGTGTCGGATGCGAATTAATCTGATTCCAACTCGTGCAATTAAAATTTAAATTATTACATTCGTTATATGTATAGTTTTGGGGGGGATTAAAACAAGTAATTTTTGTATTTCCACATGCCCATGTGGTGAGATTAATGTAGGATCCTTTTGGACAACCAAATTGTTTTTTTGTGAAGCAATCAAAATAATCAGAACACCCGGGCAAAAGTATCCTACAGGCAATAGATCGCCGCTCCTCGGGAATGTGGCATGATTTTAGCATTTCAGATTTGCACAAATTTTGGTAATCAATTGAAAAGTTTACGGGTTTGACTAGATTATTATCCAAATCATTTGCACTTACTAAGAAACCAAACATTAAATAATAAATCAACCTAGAAAAAAATACAAGTTGATACAAAATGAAAGCCATTTTAATTGATCACCAAAATTAAACAAACGGTTGTGAAATAATCTAAATAATGATCTTCATTTGAAATTCATCGTATTAAAAGAACCTGTTGTGACGTTTTGATTAAAATGCAAAAGTGCAAGTGAATGAATCATAATTAATTCATGCGTAGTTCTTCATAGATTTCTACATTTATTTTGTGCGACAGCTAACAATGACAAAATCTCTATATTTATTCAAGCATGTCTAATATTTATGCCAAAATGTGCATAATAAATAATATCATTTTTAGACGAATTTAAAATACATGTTTAATAGCAAGTAAAACGCAACGTACAGACTATTGTTAAAACATTAATAATATTTTAAATAAAGTAAAACATCTGCATTTTTAAATTAAATGTTGATCGCATTTTCCAAATATTCACAAAAAATAACAAAAGCAAAGCAAATATTAATTTTTTTTAAACTTTCAATAATAAAACTCTTTTGAGTGTTTTTCCATGTTTCTATCTACCTACATGCTTTCTCTGTTATGAAGTCTATCCTGTGAGGCTGCAAAACTGCGCTTTTAGACCCTCAACGCTCACATCTTGAGCAGAAATATACACAATAGTCTTGTTTTGCAGGGCTGTGACGAGACATTGCTATTTAAAAAAAAACTAGACAAAGACTTTGAAAGTTCTGACAACAGCGAGATATCAAAATTTGAAAAAATAACTTAAAATATTTGAAGAAATATCAGATTTGAGTCGGATTTTAGTTAGACACTTAAGTTTGAATATATACATATACCTATATATTTAAATATATTTAAATATATTTAGTTATTTATATATAATATAGGATATAATATTTAATACAAAGTTCATTTATTTATTTGTTTATTCATTAATCAAAAATTAATTTAGTAGTTTACAATTTTTTTAATTTAAATGATTTTTAAATATTTAACAATTTATCATATATATATATATATATATATATATATATATATATATATATATATATGTTGGGAATAGACCATAATTTTTACAATATTCTATAAATTCTACCGAATGTTTGGCGTTAATATGTTACATATATATATATATATATATATATATATATATATATATATATATATATATATATATATATGTGTGTGTGTGTGTGTGTGTATATATATATATATATTAGGATTTAGACCATATTCGATACTGTTTTTAAGAAAATCAACCGCGTTAATACAATTATTATATTTATACATTAATTTTTCAAGTTTTCTAATTAAAATTTTATTATGGATATTTTATTTATTAAGTAAAAAACTAAAATTATTATTGTTTGTGTTTATTAAAATAAATAATTGCAGAAAGCTTTTTCGATATAAAATATATCATCGTCAGTGCAAAATATTTTAAATAATAACGAAAATTACCGTTTATAAACAAATGACGTCATACCGTATAACTTAATTTTACGCGCGAAACATTTTA
>NW_008704902.1:8823102-8826744 GCF_000326865.2 Helobdella robusta | reverse complement strand
TTTTTCACAGATATATATTAGATTTATTTTTATATATATATATATATATATATATATATATATATATATATATATATATATATATATATATATATATATATATATATATATATATATATATATATACACACACACAGTAAAAGTCTTCTAGAGCGGGACCCTAAAGAACGGACAGATAAGAGTAACGGACAGTATTGCTTGGCACAGAACCGTTTTGCATGTTAAATAGACCCTAAAGAACGGACATTTTAAAGGAACGAACTACGGACAGGGTTTTAAGTACAAATTGACTTTTATGTCTTAAAGAGCGGACAATTTATAACAAAAACACATGAAATATTTGATAAAATGCGCCATCTAATTTGAATATCTGTATTTATTCTATTCTATGGAATGCGCTAAAGAAACTTTGATAATCTTTGGTTATTTAAAAAAAATTATTTTCGCTCTTTGATTTTTTATCGCGGTCGTGTTGATAAACTGTTGTGTAATAATGGAGTCGACTCTGCGAAAAAAATTTTTAAACTTGGAAGAAAAAATGCTGGTGGTGAAAAAATTAAATGATGGAGTTAGCATACAAAAAATTGCTGAAGAATTTGGTTGCGGAAAAACTCAAATTGCAAATATTCGTGAAAATAAAGAATTTTGTAACCATGGGTAACAATGATGACTCAATCCATAGCCCACAAAGTTCTGAAAATCATGAACAATTTGAAGTCCAAGATGATGAAGAGGAAGAAGAGGCTCCAGTCCAAGAAGTTTCTACAACGATGGAATTACAATGTGCCAGGAAGCTAATTTCCTATTCGATACATATGGGCAATAGAGAATTGTTACAATTTTCTGAGAACAATGAAAATATTTTAGAAATTGAATTGTTAAAAACAAAATGTTTTGGCAAACAGACAACTATGAATGATTTTCTTCCATAACAATATTAAAAACGTGTTGTTGTATTTTAATTTTTTATGTAGTATATCAAAAAAGATTTTGATGTTGAGTCTTGAGGAGAGGAGAGTTAAGAGGAGAGGACAGTTTGGTCATTCCCCAATGGTGTCCTCTCTAGTTTTACTTTTACGAGGTAGTTTTCATATATATATATATATATATATATATATAATATATATATATATGAAAACTACCTCATTGTTTCTTGCCTTCAGCTTGAAGTAAGCTACTCACTGATGAGATGAAGGATGTGGCGAAACAACTTAGGGAGAATAAAGATATCGTAATAAGACGCGCAGATAAATCTGCACAATATGTCATTATCGACCGAGCCGATTACCATGAAAAACTCAATGATGTTCTCAATGATACAAAAAAGTTCCAAGTAAACAAAAAAGATCCCACTCCTCAACTAAAAACTAAACTAAGCCCAATAACTACACCAGATACGTGGATGATATCTTTGTCTCCTATAACGATCCTGAACAAATCACCCAACTTCTTTGTACCTTAAACAAATCAAAACTTAGATTTACCATTGAAATTGAAAAGGAACAACGTTTACCTTTCCTCGATGTGTTGGTCACCAGTGGCGAAGAACGATTCAAAACCGCGGTCTATGTCAAAGAAACGAATACAGGAATTTGTTTGAATGGACAAAGTGAATGTACCGAACAATTTAAAGACAGCACAGTAAAATCATTTGTAAACCGGGCATTCACACACTCTTCCGATATTGAAAATCGCGACGCCGAATTAAAAAGAGTCACTAACCTGCTAGGAAAAAATGGATATAAGACTTACTCTATTGAAAATATTGTTAAAGGCAAATTACTACACAGTAATAACCTTCCTAATACCAACAATCAAGATAACGACATCATCTTGTATTACAGAAATCACATGTCAACTGCATACAAGGTAGATGAAGCTATTCCTAAACATATCATCAATAAAAATGTCACACCAACCAACCCAAATAGTAAAGTTAAACTCCGAATTTATTACAACAATAAAAAGACGTCTCCCCTAATACTGAAAAACAACTGCAGTCCCAGAGATAACTCTTGAGTTAAGGCGTAATCACGTAATATATGAATTTAATTGCCCCTTTGACGGCTGTGCACGTCAACATGACTCATATATCGGGATTACTACTACCTCATTGACTAGAAGGCTTACGATGCATAAACAGAGTGGTGCTATCAAATTTCATTTGGACTCAACACACTCAATCACAATTAGCCGTGAAATCCTCAACACAAAGTAATAGACCAGAACAGCAACTACACGCATCTTAAAATTGCAGAAGCAGTCCTAATTGACATCAATAAACCAAAATTAAATATATAACAAAAGATGACAACCTCACTTCCAACCCGGCGCTTAACCAACAACGAAAACAAAGAAGTAATAAAAACTAGTATTGCAAATAGTGACAAAGAAGAATTTGATGCTATGGATGAAGAAAAGGAGACCAAAGAAGATGACCAGCCAATAAAGAAACCTGACACCTAATTCGCATCAAAGTTCAATCTTACAGCACCAAAGTTAATTTTTACAACGTCAAAGTTCATCTTGACAAAGTCAATATTTCCCTATATATACCGCAAGGAGCACTGATGATGATTCATTCGGAATCGAAATATGGCCTTATTTGCAGCATGAATTCGAAAAATAAGTTTATTTTGAATTTTAATAAACTAAACGTTCACCAAAAAACTTTAGTGAGAAAAATCGAAAAAACGAACTACAAACATATAGGGACATCCCTAAAAAAGAAGCAACTCTCGGTTTTCAACTTTACGAGCGTAGATAAGTATTAATTTAGTTTCGAAAAATAAACAAATAAATCGATTTTAAATACTTTTACTTTTCAAGAATTTTGTTAAATAAAGTTATTAAAGTTTAACTTAGTTATTTTTTGCGTTGTCAATATATAAGGTCATAACAATTGGCGCAGTCGACAGGATTTTTTTTTTTCAAATATGGCCGAACTGAAAATTTTTCTGGAAGGATTTTCGAAGCAAATGGAGACACTGGTCAAATCAATAGTTCAAAGTTCGACAACCGTTCCCACTTTCGAAGCCTTTTGTTCAAAAAAAGAGCTTTGGACTGACTACTTATCTCGTTTTCAAATGTTCGTTTCTGCCAATTCAGTCCCGAACTCAAAAATTGCTCAAGTTTTTCTGACGAATCAATCTCCAGAAATTTACAAGCTTCTTCAAGTCGCGGCATCTCAACTTTCTCCTCCACGTGATGTCAACGAGTTACAAATGAATGATATTTCACAAACAATGGAGATAAATTTCAGTCCCAAGCACTTTATTGTCAGGGAAAGATATAAGTTCTGGAATGAAATTTCTAGAAAACCAGGTGAAACACTACAAGAACTTGCATCTAGAATTCGTCAAGCAGCAAGTACATGTGATTTTTCAAAAATAAATGATCCTTTAGATGAAGCACTTAGAACAAAATTCATTTGCTCTGTAAATAACGAAGCTGTTCTTAAGTCTCTTTTCAAAGTTCCAGAAGATGAATTAACATTCTACAGAGCAATAGAACTAGCTACAGAAGTTGAAGAAGCCTCCAAAGTCGCTAAAGCAACTGTACATGGCTCTCCAGAAGAAAAAGCAGAATTTGTTTCTAAAGTTTCTAGAAGTCCTACTAACAAATCAAAAGAAAAAGCAGTCT
>NW_008704902.1:8812688-8823052 GCF_000326865.2 Helobdella robusta | reverse complement strand
CAAATTGACTTTTATGTCTTAAAGAGCGGACAATTTATAACAAAAACACATGAAATATTTGATAAAATGCGCCATCTAATTTGAATATCTGTATTTATTCTATTCTATGGAATGCGCTAAAGAAACTTTGATAATCTTTGGTTATTTAAAAAAAATTATTTTCGCTCTTTGATTTTTTATCGCGGTCGTGTTGATAAACTGTTGTGTAATAATGGAGTCGACTCTGCGAAAAAAATTTTTAAACTTGGAAGAAAAAATGCTGGTGGTGAAAAAATTAAATGATGGAGTTAGCATACAAAAAATTGCTGAAGAATTTGGTTGCGGAAAAACTCAAATTGCAAATATTCGTGAAAATAAAGAATTTTGTAACCATGGGTAACAATGATGACTCAATCCATAGCCCACAAAGTTCTGAAAATCATGAACAATTTGAAGTCCAAGATGATGAAGAGGAAGAAGAGGCTCCAGTCCAAGAAGTTTCTACAACGATGGAATTACAATGTGCCAGGAAGCTAATTTCCTATTCGATACATATGGGCAATAGAGAATTGTTACAATTTTCTGAGAACAATGAAAATATTTTAGAAATTGAATTGTTAAAAACAAAATGTTTTGGCAAACAGACAACTATGAATGATTTTCTTCCATAACAATATTAAAAACGTGTTGTTGTATTTTAATTTTTTATGTAGTATATCAAAAAAGATTTTGATGTTGAGTCTTGAGGAGAGGAGAGTTAAGAGGAGAGGACAGTTTGGTCATTCCCCAATGGTGTCCTCTCTAGTTTTACTTTTACGAGGTAGTTTTCATATATATATATATATATATATATATATAATATATATATATATGAAAACTACCTCATTGTTTCTTGCCTTCAGCTTGAAGTAAGCTACTCACTGATGAGATGAAGGATGTGGCGAAACAACTTAGGGAGAATAAAGATATCGTAATAAGACGCGCAGATAAATCTGCACAATATGTCATTATCGACCGAGCCGATTACCATGAAAAACTCAATGATGTTCTCAATGATACAAAAAAGTTCCAAGTAAACAAAAAAGATCCCACTCCTCAACTAAAAACTAAACTAAGCCCAATAACTACACCAGATACGTGGATGATATCTTTGTCTCCTATAACGATCCTGAACAAATCACCCAACTTCTTTGTACCTTAAACAAATCAAAACTTAGATTTACCATTGAAATTGAAAAGGAACAACGTTTACCTTTCCTCGATGTGTTGGTCACCAGTGGCGAAGAACGATTCAAAACCGCGGTCTATGTCAAAGAAACGAATACAGGAATTTGTTTGAATGGACAAAGTGAATGTACCGAACAATTTAAAGACAGCACAGTAAAATCATTTGTAAACCGGGCATTCACACACTCTTCCGATATTGAAAATCGCGACGCCGAATTAAAAAGAGTCACTAACCTGCTAGGAAAAAATGGATATAAGACTTACTCTATTGAAAATATTGTTAAAGGCAAATTACTACACAGTAATAACCTTCCTAATACCAACAATCAAGATAACGACATCATCTTGTATTACAGAAATCACATGTCAACTGCATACAAGGTAGATGAAGCTATTCCTAAACATATCATCAATAAAAATGTCACACCAACCAACCCAAATAGTAAAGTTAAACTCCGAATTTATTACAACAATAAAAAGACGTCTCCCCTAATACTGAAAAACAACTGCAGTCCCAGAGATAACTCTTGAGTTAAGGCGTAATCACGTAATATATGAATTTAATTGCCCCTTTGACGGCTGTGCACGTCAACATGACTCATATATCGGGATTACTACTACCTCATTGACTAGAAGGCTTACGATGCATAAACAGAGTGGTGCTATCAAATTTCATTTGGACTCAACACACTCAATCACAATTAGCCGTGAAATCCTCAACACAAAGTAATAGACCAGAACAGCAACTACACGCATCTTAAAATTGCAGAAGCAGTCCTAATTGACATCAATAAACCAAAATTAAATATATAACAAAAGATGACAACCTCACTTCCAACCCGGCGCTTAACCAACAACGAAAACAAAGAAGTAATAAAAACTAGTATTGCAAATAGTGACAAAGAAGAATTTGATGCTATGGATGAAGAAAAGGAGACCAAAGAAGATGACCAGCCAATAAAGAAACCTGACACCTAATTCGCATCAAAGTTCAATCTTACAGCACCAAAGTTAATTTTTACAACGTCAAAGTTCATCTTGACAAAGTCAATATTTCCCTATATATACCGCAAGGAGCACTGATGATGATTCATTCGGAATCGAAATATGGCCTTATTTGCAGCATGAATTCGAAAAATAAGTTTATTTTGAATTTTAATAAACTAAACGTTCACCAAAAAACTTTAGTGAGAAAAATCGAAAAAACGAACTACAAACATATAGGGACATCCCTAAAAAAGAAGCAACTCTCGGTTTTCAACTTTACGAGCGTAGATAAGTATTAATTTAGTTTCGAAAAATAAACAAATAAATCGATTTTAAATACTTTTACTTTTCAAGAATTTTGTTAAATAAAGTTATTAAAGTTTAACTTAGTTATTTTTTGCGTTGTCAATATATAAGGTCATAACAATTGGCGCAGTCGACAGGATTTTTTTTTTTCAAATATGGCCGAACTGAAAATTTTTCTGGAAGGATTTTCGAAGCAAATGGAGACACTGGTCAAATCAATAGTTCAAAGTTCGACAACCGTTCCCACTTTCGAAGCCTTTTGTTCAAAAAAAGAGCTTTGGACTGACTACTTATCTCGTTTTCAAATGTTCGTTTCTGCCAATTCAGTCCCGAACTCAAAAATTGCTCAAGTTTTTCTGACGAATCAATCTCCAGAAATTTACAAGCTTCTTCAAGTCGCGGCATCTCAACTTTCTCCTCCACGTGATGTCAACGAGTTACAAATGAATGATATTTCACAAACAATGGAGATAAATTTCAGTCCCAAGCACTTTATTGTCAGGGAAAGATATAAGTTCTGGAATGAAATTTCTAGAAAACCAGGTGAAACACTACAAGAACTTGCATCTAGAATTCGTCAAGCAGCAAGTACATGTGATTTTTCAAAAATAAATGATCCTTTAGATGAAGCACTTAGAACAAAATTCATTTGCTCTGTAAATAACGAAGCTGTTCTTAAGTCTCTTTTCAAAGTTCCAGAAGATGAATTAACATTCTACAGAGCAATAGAACTAGCTACAGAAGTTGAAGAAGCCTCCAAAGTCGCTAAAGCAACTGTACATGGCTCTCCAGAAGAAAAAGCAGAATTTGTTTCTAAAGTTTCTAGAAGTCCTACTAACAAATCAAAAGAAAAAGCAGTTCTTTTCAATAAAAAACATGAAAATTTCAAATTTCCTTTTTCAAAAGGCACCTGTCCTAGATGTGGAAACAAAGGTCACCATGCCAGAGATTGTAGATACATAAATACAAAGTGCAATTTTTGTCAAAAGACTGGTCATCTTGAAAGTTTGCTTAAAAAAAAAAGTTTCAACAAAACAGTTCAGTTAGAATTATACATTCTATTCCTGGAAATACACCTCTTCTTCAAAAGTTACTCTTCAAGAATACTGAACATTTTTTTGAATTAGATAGTGGAGCAAGAGATAGTTTTTGTTCTTTAGAAGTTTGGCAAAAATGGGGTCGACCCAAACTCCATTCTAATTCTACAAGATTTATTTCAGCAACTGGGGACAAAATCCCAGTCATTGGAGTTTGTCAGGTTTCAACTTCTATTCCAGAATCAAATGATAAAAAAATTGTAGAATTCAATGTTACAAAACTACCTAACCTAAATCTTGTAGGCAGAAAAGCAATTCTTGATCTAGAAATTGATGTAACAGCAGCTTTGAATAAACAAGTTTTTCAAATTAAAGAAAATTCAACTGATGTCAAAGTTTTCATCTGTTGTCAACAAATTTGTGAAGATTTTAAAGAATGTTTTGAACCAGGACTTGGATGTTTGCAAAATTTTGAATTGGAAGTTAAGTTCAAACCAGATTCAAATCCAGTTTTCTGTAAAGCTCGAACAGTGCCATTTTCATTTCAAGAGGATCTCAATAATACATTAGATGCTGGTATTAAAAAAGGCATCTGGATTCCAGTAGATTTCAATGACTATGGAACACCCATAGTACCCATAAAAAAAAAACGATTAAATCCAGGAGAGGAAAAAGTAAAATTTCGAATTTGTGGGGATTACTCAGTTACTGTGAACCCCCAGCTGGAACCACATCGACATCCAATGCCACTTCCTGAAGACTTGATACAAAAACTTGGAGGAAGTCGTTACTTTAGCAAAATAGATCTTGCTGATGCTTTCAATCAAATAAAACTTGCTCCAAACAGTCAAAGAAAACTTGCATTGAGCACACATAGAGGAGTTTTACTTCAAACCAGACTTCCGTTTGGTATTATTTCAGCTCCAGGCTACTTCCAAGAAATCATGGATAGACTAACTTGTGATCTGAAAGGAGTCGCAGTTTATCTAGATGATATTCTTGTTGGAGGATCCAGTGTTGATGAGCACAATAAGTATTTAAGATCTCTTCTTCAACGCCTTCGTGATAAAGGTCTGAAATGCAACAAGAAGAAATGTGTTTTTGGACAAACTTCAATTGAATATTTGGGTCACATACTTTCAGGAGAAGGTGTTAATAAAGGAAAGAATGTTGACGCCTTGTTTAAAATGCCACACCCTACTAATATATCAACATTACGATCATTTCTGGGTTCTGTTCAATTTTATCACAAGTTTATCCCTAATCTTGCAACGATTGCTGAACCTCTGACATGTCTTACAGGAAAAGATACACCCTGGAAATGGACTTCAAAGCAAGAACTAACTTTTCAAAAGATTAAAAAAATTCTTATGAAAGACGTCAAGTTGGCACATTTCGACAAGTCGCTTCCATTGGGTATTTCTTGTGACGCATCAGAAGTTGGATTGGGGGTAGTTCTGTTTCACAGGTATCCTGATGGGGAGGAACGACCATTATTCAATGTTTCAAAAACACTTACTGAATCCCAACGTCGGTACAGTCAAATTCACAAGGAAGCACTAGCTATAATATATGGGTTACACAAATTTCACCAATATCTCTATGGACGAAAATTCATTCTGGTCACTGATCACAAACCGTTGTTGGCTCTTTTCAATCCTTCAAAAGGAACACCAGTGTTAGCAGCAAATCGTTTGGCTCGCTGGGCCCTGATGCTTCATCAATACGACTATTCAATTGAATATAGAAAATCAACAGATCATGGAAATGCAGATTCACTTAGCAGATTGCCACTAGGTGAAGATCCAGACTTTGATTTTCAAGAAAAAGATGAAGATGAATTTACAGTGTGCACAATAAAAATGATTAGTCAACAACTTATACCGACAGATGCTCAGACTCTGGCAAAAGAATCTCGTAAAGATCCCATCATTTCAACTGTTTGTCGATATGTCAAAGAAGGCTGGCCTCATTCGATTAAACAAGAACAAGTTCAACATTTCCAGAAGTTGAAAGACACACTGACTACACAGAGTGATTGTTTAGTTCTCGGAAATAGAATTGTTATTCCACACAAGATTCAAGATAAAGTTCTTCAACTGCTACATCTGGGTCATTTTGGGATGAGAAAAATGAAACAGTTAGCCCGATCAGTTGTATATTGGCCAGGCATTGACCACCACATCGAGGAACTATGCCGAAATTGTGAATCATGCGCTGCTCATCAGAACAGTCCACCAAAATATCCAAACCACCCATGGATACTTCCCGAAAAGCCATGGAGTCGCATCCATATTGATCATGCAATCAATTTTTTGGGGAATAATTGGTTAATTGTTGTGGACAGTTATTCTAAATATCCATGCATTCACATAACTTCAAATGTTACAGCAAAAGCTACAATGAATTTACTAGAAGAGGATTTTGCACATTTTGGTTATCCTCATACGATTGTTTCTGATAATGCTCCTGCATTCATTTCCGAAGAATTTCAAGATTGGCTCAGAGAAAGAGGAATTATACATCTTACTGGTGCGCCGTATCATCCAGCTTCAAACGGTCAAGCAGAAAGATTCGTACAAACTTTCAAGAATTCATTGAGAAAATCTCAGCTTCCACCCAAACAAGCCTTACAGGAATTTTTGATTCAATACCGAAGAACACCTTTGGAGTCAGGTTATTCTCCAAGTGAGTTGTTGAACGGAAGACAGATTCGAGTTAAACTGGATGCTTTGTTACCGTCTGCCCCTCACATTGCCCAATACAGACAGATGAAGCAAAACTCTCAAAGACAAGTTCCAACTCGGAAATCCGTAAAATACACAACAGGTTCTCCATGTTACGTACAATATAATGGTCCTCTTAGAGATCGAACTCCAAGATGGATTTCTGCTATAGTTCATCGCGTCTTAGGAGCACGAAATGTTCTAGTACACATTGTACCTAATGGTCCAATATAGAAGCGGCACATGGAACAATTGAGGCCTCGCTATGGTGTAGACCTTGATTCAGATCCAGGAGACATTCCATCAAGTCATTCCACTACCACTGCTCAACCTCCATTATCAAAAGTTCAAACTAAAAAAAGCCCAACTCGAATTCAATCTACACCTATTCCAGATTTTGCCTCAGTTGATCCTATACTACCTCGACGATCTGAAAGAATTAGGGAAAAGATGCTACACGAACCACAAAGACCCTGATTTTCTGGAAGGATTTTCTTCGCCAAAAGACTCCGCAGAGTTTTTGGCTGGTGGGAAGATATAGGGACATCCCTAAAAAAGAAGCAACTCTCGGTTTTCAACTTTACGAACGTAGATAAGTATTAATTTAGTTTCGAAAAACAAACAAATAAATCGATTTTAAATACTTTTACTTTTCAAGAATTTTGTTAAATAAAGTTATTAAAGTTTAACTTAGTTATTTTTTGCGTTGTCAATATATAAGGTCACAACAAAACATATTAACGCCAAACATTCGGTAGAATTTATAGAATATTGTAAAAATTATGGTCTATTACCAACATATATATATATATATATATATATATATATATGACGGAAAGAATTTATATATATATATATATATATATATATATATATATATATATATATATATATGACTGTCAGAAATGCAATTATTGATGAAAATCACAGCGTGTTCCGCGTTAGTTAACTTCCAATTTAACTTTTCGATTTTTCTAACAGTTTATCGTAAATCATTTTTAAGTTTCTTTAGTTCAAAACCAAAATTTTTGTTTATTTTATGCATAATAGAACAGACAACAACAGCATATCAATTTGAACACCGAAGATGATATAGGAATACCGAAAAAAGCTTTTCCTCTATATACAGAGATGGGCAAATTACACACTATATTGTAATTTTGATAACTTTTACCCAAATTACTGTTATGCCATCACAAAAAAAAACAACGGCCCCTAGTCCCCAGCAAGCCTTAAGTGGTCAAGGGTTGCCAAGAATCCATGGGAAGTATGCAATAGCGGAGGGATGTTGCAGAAAAATTCAGAATAGCCCCTCTATGGTACTAACTTGGAACGCTCAATGTTGGATCACTGACTGGCCGCAGCATGGAAATCGCAGAAATGCTTGAGCGTAAAAGGAATGAAATCTGCTGCCTTCAGGAAACCCGATGGAAATCAAATGGTGTCCGTCATGTCAACTCAAAGAAAAATATAAACTATTCTGGAATGGTCAAAAGACGGCCAAAAATGATGTTGGAATTTTTGTCAGAGAACCGCTAGCCCAAGAAGTACTGGATATTAAAAGGATTAATTCACGTCTCATATGGATTAAGCTTCGCATAGAAAAGCAAACTATGATTATTATTTCTGCATACGCACCACAGACAGGCGAATTAGAAGAGATGAAAAATGACTTCTGGGCTGCATTCTCTGACAACATCTCAACAATACCAAAATCTGAAACAATCCTGATTGGAGGCGATCTCAATGGCCACGTTGGAGAGAAAGCAGATGGTTTTGACAACGTACATGGCGGTTTTGGCTATGGGAAACGGAATGAAGATGGCAACCGCATCCTTGATTTTGTTGAGTCACGGGTTTTGTTTTGTTTGTTTGTTTTCTCTAGTCAACTATATGCTGATGATTTTTACATTTATACTTCTTTTCCTCCATCTAATCTCAATAGTGTTCTTCATAATATATCTCTATGTCTTTCTTCAATTATCGCTTGGTCTGACTCTATGTGTCTTAAACTTAATCCTTCTAAGTTTGAATTAATTTGTTTTAATAAACCTAAACACTCTATTACTATTCCTCCTATTATCTTACCTGATTCTAAAACTCTTGATGTCTCTCATAAGTTTCGTAGTTTAGGTTTTATCTTTGATTCTACTATGTCTCTCTCTTCTCAGATTAATAGTGTTGCTAGAAGCTCTTACTTTCATCTACGTAGAATAAAAAAACTTTTGCCTTTTCTTGATGATCCTGCTCTTCTCCTTCTTGTTACTTCGTTAGTCTTATCTAGGATTGATTATTGTAACTCGCTCTACTATGGTCTTCCTGACTCTATACTCTATCCTTTAAGTAAAGCTTTTAACTCTGCTGCTCGTCTAGTTGCTCGTGCCCCTTTCTTTTCTCATATATCTCCATATCTTGTTCTCTTGCACTGGCTACCTATAAAATATAGAATAATTTTTAAAATTTGCACGTTCCTGTATAAGTCTCAATCTAAATTATTTCCTAATTATTTATCAAATATATTAATTGAATCTAAACGCCCCGGTTTACGATCATCTTCTTCTCGCTTTTTCTTAACTCGTGTTAAACACTCTTTTGCCAAATCTGCTTTTGCTTTTTCTGGCCTTTTTCTCTGGAACTCTCTACCTACTTCTCTGACTACTTCTCCATCACTTGCGAAGTTCAGAGCGGATCTCAAGACCCATCTGTTTTCAAAATTCATTGAGGAGCGCTGTTGAACATCGCGGAAATAGCGCTTTATAAGCTAATTAATTGATTGATTGATTACTGAACACATATTTTAGAAAAAGGTTGGAACATCTCATAACATACAAAAGTGGACCATCAGCCAAGCAAATTGATTTCTTCGCTGTCAAGCAAAAACACCGAAGGCTATTCAAAAACGTCAAAGTTATACCTGGCGAATCATGTGTCGCCCAACATAGACTCCTTGTAGCAGACCTGGTTGTCGAACTGTCAAAACATAAGTCTAAACAAATGCCTCGGAGAATCAAAACGTGGAAGCTGAAAAGCAATATTCATCGAGAAAAATTTCAACAGATTGTCGTCACACAGTTAGATCACCAATCGCAAGTCAGTACATATTGGAGTACATACAAAACCGTTTTAATGAACGCTGCAACTACAGTTTGTGGGAAAACTAATACAAAACATCAGCATGAACGGGACACTTGGTGGTGGAATGACAGTGTACAAAATGCAATAGCTGAAAAGAAAGTTGCATACAAGCAATGGCAAAAATCAAAGTCTATGATGACTATAACATTTTTCGTGAAAAGAACAACTATGCAAGAGGTCAAGTTGCACTGGCTCGGACAGATCAGTGCAGAGAGTGGCTCATTAAAAGCTAAGGTGAACAAATGAAATCTCTGTATCGTATAGCAAAACAAGCGAAGCGTACGAAAAAAGACATAGTTGGTGCCTCATGTATCAAAAACGAGATGGTTCTTGAACAAGATGAAATCAAGCTACAGTGGAGAGAATACTTCAACCGTCTGTTAAATGAAACAAATCCCATCAATGATAACTTTGACGCTCTACCCATCAAAGTTCCGATTCCAGACATCACTGTAGAGGAGCTTACGGAAGCTCTGAAAGCTATGAAGGATGGAAAGGCAGCAGGGCCCTCTGGACTCACAAATGACATTATCAAAGCATCTGGTACTGCAGGTATCCAAACGTTACTACAACTTTACCGTGAAATCTGGAAAAATTGCTCAATGCCGACTGAATGGAACTATAGCATGACAGTTCCGCTATACAAAGGCAAAGGTGATTCATTGAACTGTTCATCATATCGGGGTATACGTCTGTTAGAACACTCCCTGAAAATTGTCGAGAAAATCATTGAGAGAAGATTAACGTCGTGCATCAAAATCGGAAATTATCAATTTGGTTTACTAGCGGGGAAATCAACAATTGATGCAATTCACATCCTTCGGCAACTGCAAGAGAAGTACCTCTCAAAGCATCAACAACTATCACACATTTTTGTAGACCTTGAAAAAGCATTTGATCGAGTTCCCCGTGAAGGAATCAGTTGGAGTCTACGTCGACAAATCATTCCAGAATATCTTGTTCGACT
>NW_008704902.1:8802213-8812638 GCF_000326865.2 Helobdella robusta | reverse complement strand
GATATCGTTTTACAGCCACGTCTGAGCAGAATGCAGCACAGATGTGTGAAGATTGGAATACCAGACTCGCCAATCATGGATTCAAAGTCAACATCAGCAAAACCAAAGCAATGAACACTGGTGAACCCATCCAATCCACAGCTACTGGACGATGGCCCTGTTCAGTTTGTGAAGCTGGTGTAGGTAACAATTCAATCAAGTGTCAGCAGTGTAACCGGTGGTGTCACAAACGTTGTTCAAAAATAATTGGTACTTTACCTAAAGTGTCCAATTTTGTTTGTCTTTGCTTGTCCTGCTTGCATCAATCCATAACAACAAATTCGAAAAAGCAATGTTTTTGAAGCCATTAAGGTAGAGAAAGCCACATCGTTTCAATATCTAGGGGATGTTCTGGATTGTTCTAGAACAGCTGAAGCTGCCGTTCGAGCACGCCTACGTGAAGCCTGGAATAAATGGCATCTCCTTGCCTCTACATCGATGCGGCGTGACATCCCACTACCACTACGATCAAGACTTTATAAATCTGTGTCTTGTTATATGGTGCAAAAACATGGCCAATGACAACCTAACAGGAACAACAATTTCAAAGAACCGACATGAAAATGCTCCGATGGATGCAACGAATTAGTCTGAAGGACCACATCAAATCACCGAAACCATGCGTCGTGCTGCAGTGGTTTGGTCATGTCAAACAAAGTGGAAACAGTGCCATAACTTCTCTTGCAGATGTTGAAGTACCTGGCACACGTCCCAAAAGCCGTCCAAAGAAGTCCTGGTAGCAAACAATCGAGCAAGACATGAAAGCTCTAAATTTAAATGAAATGGATACAACTGATCGTCTAATTTGGCGCAAAAAGTTGATGGCAAAGAAAACAACGTCCTACCTCGGGAACCGGGTCTCTGGACGCAAAACGAAGATTGATTGATTGATTAAAGACACCTAAAAAGGTGGGGTAACACTGGTCCAACAACACAACACATTTTTAACGTAATTTAACTTATAACTGAAAATAAACGCTATTCAGGTTCAATTTTTCTTACAATTCAATAAATAAATCAGCTAAACAAACGAATAAATAAATAAACATATATCAATATATTAGATTATATAAAAAATTTAAAACGTTATTTATTATTTAGACTGGATCCAAACACATGACTTTGTAACAACTTTTTTTTTGATCTTGTCATGGGACTAACAACTGTTTTTAGTTCCAAATTTTTTATTCCGCCCCTGCTCCAGGTTTTATCTGACATCTCATACTTCATTTTTCTTTTTTTCACTTTTACGTTTTGAAGTTTATGCAAAGGACTCACTTTCACCTTGTCCATACTTCTTGAAACAATTGGACTGTTCAATCCGTTAATATCAATTCGAGAGTCTGGAAGTATCATTTTCATTTCTGCATGAATCTCTCTTTTTCTTCTATCATCAGCTTCATTATTTGATGAGAGTGCAGTTGAGGATGTTTCAAAGGGTTTATCTGTATTTTTCAAGAATGTTGAAGGCAACACTTTTCCAGATCTTAAACTTATTGTGTTACTTTTTTCATTCTGTAGTAATTCTGTTCCACAATCAGCATTGTTTACGCCTTGCTTCGTTTGATCATCTTAAATTAAAATAGTTATTTTAAACACTTAAAAGAAATAATAATCACAAATATTATTTATTTTAAACTATTTCTCATAATGTGAGATTTTCAAGTGTACCAGTTTAACATTACATTAAAGCACCATTTTCACTTTAAGTCTAATTGAATTTAAGACATCCGTCAGTAGAGTAAAACTATGACAAAGCTTCTTACCAATATTTTTCGCCAAAAAAATAAGAATTAAAAAAAGAATGAATCCCGGGCAGATTTAGTTAAAAATTGTCGCAGAGAAATGTAATGACTCGTAAAATGTAGTAGTACAACTAGGAAAGATATTCAGTAACCATGTTGCTAAAAACAAGTAGAAAGATTGGATGTATACAAGATATATTAGAGGTAAAAAGACTTAGCAAGCTGAATTTATGCTTAGCTTGTGGGCAAGATGGTGAGCTAAAAAGTACAAATGGTACTAGTGGAGAGAACCAGCCATTATTAAGATGAATAATGGTCCCTAAGACTGAAGATGATGATAATCGATGAAAATAATTATAATTAATACAACATCATCACTGAAAATACACTTCAGATATGCTTTATAAACCTGTTGGCAAGTATGGTTCAACCGTTGGCATCCAAGTGTTGTCATCAACCTTTTGAATTATAATGAATCAATACAAAAACGGCTACAATCAGCTTAAGATTTGCAAAAATTATGAATTATGCTATTAATTTTAAGTAAAAATTAAAACGAAAAAATGTAAACAAAAATACATAATACAAAATATAAATCATAATTTGTTTAACTGAGTTTGACTAAACATTGTAAATAATCTAAAAGACAATTGTGAATTATATATATATATATAACATGAAAAATAAGCCATTATGTTCAAAACAAAACTCTATTGACAAAAGATAAACTAAAACCAAATAATAAATAAAAAATGTTGGAAACTCAGATAATAGCTAAGAATGATCTGATGATGATGTGAACCATAACTAAGTAATTCTCAAAAGAACATGCAACACTCTACAAAGAGTAACCAACTTTCACAAGTCCATGTACGAAACCGCCCGTTAGTGGAAGTGACTTCAGTTCCCACAGAGAATGTACTTTAGGAATGAGAGACTGTTCAACGCTGGTGGAACCATTCAAACGGTTCAGATTTGAAGTGTTAAGTAGGATAGGTGCGGCAAAATGGGAATTAAAGGGAAAAAAAGTTGATGAATAAAAAAGATTGTCAGGCGAGGGATGAATAAAGAATTTTGGAACACTCTCTGTTTCAAGATGGCTATTAAGTGTATTGTTTGTGTAAACAAAAATATTTGATGAATTTTCTAGCGAACTAGAGCAGTTTTCATCAAATGTAGCTGAAAATAAACTGTTGCCCAATGTGTTATCAAATTTCATAACAACATTATTATTATCGGAAAAATTTTCAATTGATCCTGACCTCAAAGAATTACAAGTTGGATCAAATGATGCAGACTCAAATTTTGATCGATTTAAACTTTTAACTGTATCAAAATTCTTAAAATCAACACCTTCAGGTTCATTGTTTTGACGTACAAAACAAGATGATACATTTGAAGACTCATCATCCTCTTCAGACGTTTCACTCTCATACTTCTGCATTGTCTGACCAGTCCCCATTTCAAAAACTGCCTCCTCAGGAGTGCTAAATTTTTTATCAACCATGAAACACTTTTTATCAACCATAGAACATTCTCCCTCCAACAATCCAGCAGAATTGTTAGGCGCTCTAACTGACCCACTTAAATTTTTCAAACTAGATTTTGGTTCAAAATTGGAAATCTAGATGTCATACAATATATTTTAACTTAAAAAATAACACTCTCAAAAGAATAAATATACGAACTTTTAATTTTTTAATTTTGTTTTTTTGTGCGAGATGGCTATTGATTCTTTTGTTAGACTTCACATCACTAACAGCATCAGATAAACCTGAGCTAGATTGTTTCAACAAATTTAATTCCATTGAGGCAAAAACCTCTTCACTCAATGTTGAACAACGAGTTCCTGGTGATATTAACTTTTTTAAATAATCACAATTAAAAAGAGTTCTCATGAGCAAATACCTCGAAGACAAAGAAAATTAATAAAATCTTCGGTAAATAAAATATGTTTGCCGTGTTTTGCACCATTTGTAGTTAGTTTATTCTTTTTTATCTCAACTAGTTCACTGAACATTGTCCTTATATCACATGCAAATTTTCTTTGGGCTTTATGAGAACTGTAAAATAAACTTTTTTTTCAAAAAACAAAGCTGAATTAATTTAGACAACCATAAAAATTTGGACAACCATAAAAATTTGTTTGATTTCTTTGAATTCAAAAGTAATTCCACTTTTTCTTCAGGCTCTAATCCTTTTTCATTTACAACTGAAAAATAAGATATGATTCAATATGAAAACATAAAAATTGCAATTTTCTTATAACAATTATCTGAACTTTTGATAAGGAACATAAACAGGATATATGAAGCAATAAGGATAAGCAGGGGAGCAGAAATTTTGGGATTTCTGTCGAAATTTTGAGGATTGGTAAGCCACTTTTTGATTTCTAAATCGCAAATTGTCAATTAAAGTATAGAATCCACAGTATTAAAAATAGTATTTTCGTGTAATAATTTTAATATAGAATTTTCTCAAATAAATTTAATTAATTCACTAAACAATTGACATAGAATCTCGTCCATAACTTATTTTTTCCGATTTTCTATATTTTTTCTTACATTCTGCTTGATAAGACTGCATATTTTGATGCTTTTTATAGCATTTTATAAAATTGTATCATATATCGACGCAACCAATACTAATTCACAAAAAATTCCATGATTATTTGAGGATCCTATTGATGCCCCTTACGACCAACGCCGTTTGTAGGCAACACCTTCTTCACCCGCACTATCTTCTTTATTGCCTCTTCCTTGATGATTAGTTGAATGATGTCATACTGTGTAATGTTTTTGTTTAGCTAATGCTACAAATTTTTGGTTTTACAAGACAACACATGAAAGGGTCAAATTTTTGAAATACAACACCTTAATGATTAATCATGCATAATTTGGTGAAGCTAGAAAATCTTTCTCTTTGGTGAGCTCATTAGCATGTTAAATTGAATCTAGTCTAAATGGGAAAAAAATTATAAAAAGAATGAGTGTCAGTAAGAACAGATTAGGTCTGTATAAAAACTCAACTACTTTTGAAAAGTCTACTATGCACGTTCACATTATTACTTCAATGTAATTTCTAGTTTGATAATTGATGAACCAAACTCACATATTTTTTCGTTTTCATAAAATAATATTGCTTTGCCTGTTGTATATGAATCAGCTTGTTGTTTAGGTTGATCCAATAAGAACATAATTTACTTTTTTATATATAAATTTTAAAGTTTTCACAACCGCAAACAACAATAAAACTCCTTCAGCAAAAAATATAACTTTTGGAAAATTGAAAAAACTTATACAGACATCAGAAATTTACGTCAACTATAAAATTAACCATGTAAGCCTTAACAGAATATTTAATTTTTTAAGTCACAATTTTTTGAGTTATGGATAACCGCTTGCTAAGGAAAATGCTTAGCGTAGAACATAAACAACGCTTATAACCCAAATTTAATTTTCAAAACAATGCTGTGAAAAGATTACATATTTCTGACCACGGTAGACTTTCAAAAATTAAAATAAATCTCAACTCAGAAAAAAAAACACCAAACTACTTTCAGATGAGGAATTTTTAAAATCGACTGGGGATCGATTTCTTTGGAGTGATGCATATAGAGCTCGATTGATATCTATCTCTTCTTTCCATGACAAGCCATTTCGTTCAATCTGTTCAATAGAATAACAATTAATTTTATCATACTAATCATAAATGTGATGAAAAATTATTAAACAAATTAATATGTTTGAATCGTTAAAAGTTTATGAAAGTATTTGGTTTAACTCCAACTTTAAAAATTATTGCTTTTACTTATTCAATCAGAGGCATAACTAAGAGGGAAGAAATAATATGAGACTGCAGTCTACCACAGAAAAAACTTTTGTAAAAACTTCTGAAAATAGAATTTATTATTCAACCACTCTCTCACTTCGAGTATTGGTAAAGCTACTTTAACTTAACTTAACAATAAAAAATGTAATATTTAGAAACCTAATCTCTAAACCCAACCCCATAATTTTTTAAGATCAGAGCAAAGATTTTAGACTTTACCAGACCCAGAATAAGAGAGGCCACCCGCCAATAAAGCAATATAACGTAAAGCATAATGTCATTTTAATTGGACTTATTGGGTTCAAAGAAGTTAAGAAACTGATTGAAGATCCAAAAGTAACCATTAGGGTGGTCACAAGAAATTTTTTTCAAAATCTTATCGGGGGAACCCCCTAAATTGTGCCACTTGACTAAAAAATGACATTTGTAAAGTTTTAGCTCAATTGGATAATGCTAACCCGTGCCTCATCGAGGTTGAAATTTCGAAAAATTGGAAAATTTTGAAAAAAAACGCAGTTTTTGGTTTGTAAAATAAAAACGGTTCACTCTAGAAACATGATTTTGGTTTTATTTTGTTCATTGATTAGTTTTCATCAAATGTTACTATGATCACTATTTAGCTACAAGTTATAGTTTCTGACATATTTGCATTGTTACAGATACACATTGAAAAAACGTTGAATTTCTCCATAACACAAAAACACACAATAAATTATTTACTATTACTAACCCGGGTGCTCTATGTTGTTTTTATGTATTAATATTAAGATCTTTTGATTTTTCTACGATTTCTCATTTTTGGTAAGGAGCAGTTATACATTGGGATGGAAAATTACTTCAAGATATGTTAAATAAAGAAAATGTTGAAAGAGTTGCAGTCTTAATTAGCTGTGGAGAAGAAGAACAGTTAATTGGAGTTCCCCTATTAGAAAATGGTGCTGGCAGTACAATTGCAAAATCTGTTTATTCAGAACTTGGAAAGTGGAGTGCACTTGACAAGATTCAAGCAATGTCCTTTGACACAACTGCCGTGAATACTGGCCGCATTAAAGGTGCTTGCGTTTTATTAGTGCAATTGATGGAGAAAAAATTATTGTATCTTCCATGTCGCCACCACATTTTTGAGGTAGTTTTGAGATCCGTTTTTGATGCTGTGATGGGAAAGACTACAGGCCCTCAATCGGATATTTTCAAAAAATTTAAAACTGAATGGAACAACATTGATAAAAAAATTTAAATCTTAAGTTAAAGATAAAAGTGTAGCCAGCAAATTGATTAATCCGGGTCAAATTTCAAGTTATCTTCTATAATAATTAACAGTTCATCATCCAAGGAGCGATTACAAAGAATTGATTAATCT
The DNA here is from genome assembly GCF_000326865.2 of Helobdella robusta. NCBI lineage: Eukaryota > Metazoa > Annelida > Clitellata > Rhynchobdellida > Glossiphoniidae > Helobdella > Helobdella robusta. The sequence continues at coordinate 8,805,663 of NW_008704902.1, read as the reverse complement.
TTGTCTTATATTTTTAGAACGCTTTCCGTCAGAAAACATCGTGTTTGCGGCTCCTAGTGGTTTTCATCACGCAAGGTGGATGGCAAAAGCGATATATTCGTTGAAAATATACCTTTTCAGAACAGTTTCAACTGACAATTTTTGAAAAGCAAGGATTCCATGATATTTGCCTATTTATTATAAATATTTATGTGAAAGTGTGGTTGGATGCCCCGAAACCTGCACTTGCTCCAAACCAAGATTTACAATTGTTAAAATCTTTGGTAAATTACAATAAAGTCAATAAATTTATCTCAGATATATCAGTTTCAAAATTTATCAACCACATATAGTATCTCAATCCAGAGCAGGCTGTTTTTTCATTATTCGATGATTCATTAAGTAATTGTGTAAAAAAGAGAATGGCAACAAAATTAATATCTCAAGCAAATGAGGATGAAGAACTTGATGACTACTGTGATATGAAACCATTAATAACAATAAATGAAGTATCAGAAATATTGGACAAAAATGCGGACCATTTTATTTCATCACAATCAAGTAATTTTTTAAAAAAATTTAATATTAATGATCAATTTTGCATATCAATCCAGAATTATGGAGTAATAACGAAGAATATTTAATGAGTAAAAAGATTGTGGACGGATTAAAAGTTACAAATGATACAGCAGAAAGGGGTGTTAAATTAATAACAGATTACAACTCATGTATTACAAAAGAGGAAGATCAAAAATAATATCTTTTGCAAGTAATTGCTGAATGTCGGACAAAATTTCCTGGTTGCTCAAAAGCCTCATTATCCGAGCCTCTACCTTTGAACAATGAGTTAAAGTAGAAATTTATTTGAGTATAACAACTATAAACAATATAATACGAATAAAAAATGTGTTTATTTGTTAATAATAGTGATTTAAATACAACGGTGTTATTTTAAAAACATTTCTTTATAAGTTATTGTGTGTTTTTGTGTTATAGAGAAATTCAACGTTTTTTCAATGTGTATCTGTAACAATGCAAATATGTCAGAAACTATAACTTGTAGCTAAATAGTGATCATAGTAACATTTGAAGAAAAACTAATCAATGAACAAAATAAAACCAAAATCATGTTTCTAGAGTGAACCGTTTTTATTTTACAAACCAAAAACTGCGTTTTTTTTCAAAATTTTCCAATTTTTCGAAATTTCAACCTCGATGAGGCACGGGTTAGCATTATCCAATTGAGCTAAAACTTTACAAATGTCATTTTTTAGTCAAGTGGCACAATTTAGGGGGTTCTCCCGATAAGATTTCGAAATTTTTTTTTATTTACATATAGCGTTGTAACCACCCTAGTAACCATCAGAAAAAAAACCGACAAAAGATCGATATTTGTAATCGTCAATAGGAGTGCATACATTAATGGAGCCAAAACGCAATTAGAAGTTGTAAAGTTTTACAAACAATTAGACAAACGGTTATAAACTAAAAAGAATACGCTGCAGATGCTAAACTACTATAAGCAGATTCTTCTTCTTTCTCGTGCCGATTCCATACAGGACATTGGCGACTATCGACATCCACAAAACCCAATCTTTAACTATGGAATGTAGTGATATTCAACAACTGACACAAGGACTTCCCCGATGTACTTCATTGTTAACCGCGATCTCTTTTTTCTGCAATCTTTTCAGTAGTTGTTAGATTTTCCATTCCTTCCTTCGGCACGATGTGACCAAAAAACTTTAAATGCCCCAGTCAGATTATTTGTAATTTCTTCTTTTCATAACCGGACTGTTTTAATATATCTTTATGTATTATGCATGTCTTCAGGTTGTTGTCGTTGAATTCGCCGTTTTACCACAACAGTCTCCTTATCTAAATATGAACAATCAACAACTTCGCTCTGCCAAAGCAGCGGCACTTCTTCATAATATTTCATCAACCAGCATTGGGAAACAAGCATTTCGTTATGCTGCTGCAACTGTCTGAAATTCTCTACCTCCAAACATCAGAAATTCTAGCTATTATTTTACATTGACAATGATTTTAATTTTGTAAATTTGATTTTAACCATTGAAACCGTGTTATTTTTAATAACTTGTGGTTTATTATTAATTTTTTGATTTCGACGGCGCCTCAGTCGCTTGCATTGGCGCTTTATAAGTGACATTTATTATTTATTATTATTATTGGGTGCGCTAGAACGGTAAGTTTGTGAAAAAGGTGTTTAATCACCAACGTAGGTATAGTTGGCCGATGAACTGCATTCGTTTATTTATATTTTATTGTTTTTCACCATCAAAATTTTGTGTTTCTTTAACCTTTACAGCTTTTAAGCGAGTTTTTTCACCACTGACAACTGTCCCAAAGTAGACAATTTATTTCTTGAGTGAGGCGTTTTAAAATTTACTGCTGAGTTTGGAAACGAAATAAATAGATATAACCGAACGATTTCTTCGATGTCAAGCAACAACACCGAAGGCTACAAAAAAAGACATAGTTGGTGCCTCATGTATCAAAAACGAGATGGTTCTTGAACAAGATGAGATCAACCTACAGTGGAGAGAATACTTCAAACGTTTGTTAAATAAAACAAATCCCATCAATGTCAACTTTGACGCTCCACCCATCGAAGGTCCGATTCCAGACATCACTGTAGAGGAGCTTACGGAAGCTCTGAAAGCTATGAAGGATGGAAAGGCAGCAGGGCCCTCTGGACTCACAAATGACATTATCAAAGTATTTGGTACTGCAGGTATCCAAACGTTACTACAACTTTGCCGTGAAGTGTGGAGAAATTGCTCAATGCCGACTGAATGGAACTATAGCATGACAGTTCCGCTATACAAAGGCAAAGGTGATTCATTGAACTGTTCATCATATCGGGGTATACGTCTGTTAGAACACTCCCTGAAAATTGTCGAGAAAATCATTGAGAGAAGATTAACGTCGTTCGTCACAATCGGAAATTATCAATTTGGTTTCCTAGCGGGGAAATCAACAATTGATGCAATTCACATCCTTCGGCAACTGCAAGAGAAGTACCTCGCAAAGCATCAACAACTATCACACATTTTTGTAGACCTTGAAAAAGCATTTGATCGAGTTCCCCGTGAAGCAATCAAGTGGAGTCTACGTCGACAACTCATACCAGAATATCTTGTTCGACTTGTGATGGAAATGTATACGATTACTAAGACTCTCGTCAGCACAACGGTTGGAAACACAGATGCATTTGACATCGGCGTTGGAGTTCACCAAAGCTCGATTCTCAGTTCACTGTTATTTATAACTGTGATGGAAGAAATCACAAAACCGATACGCACTGGTGACATTTGGAATCTAATATATGCTGATGATATCGTTTTAACAGCCACGTCTGAACAGAATGCAGCACAGATGTTTGAAGATTGGAACACCAAACTCGCCGATCATGGATTCAAAATCAACATCAGCAAAACCAAAGCA
>NW_008704902.1:8784167-8802163 GCF_000326865.2 Helobdella robusta | reverse complement strand
GTTTCACTGACAATTTTTGAAAAGCAAGGATTCCATGATATTTGCCTATTTATTATAAATATTTATGTGAAAGTGTGGTTGGATGCCCCGAAACCTGCACTTGCTCCAAACCAAGATTTACAATTGTTAAAATCTTTGGTAAATTACAATAAAGTCAATAAATTTATCTCAGATATATCAGTTTCAAAATTTATCAACCACATATAGTATCTCAATCCAGAGCAGGCTGTTTTTTCATTATTCGATGATTCATTAAGTAATTGTGTAAAAAAGAGAATGGCAACAAAATTAATATCTCAAGCAAATGAGGATGAAGAACTTGATGACTACTGTGATATGAAACCATTAATAACAATAAATGAAGTATCAGAAATATTGGACAAAAATGCGGACCATTTTATTTCATCACAATCAAGTAATTTTTTAAAAAAATTTAATATTAATGATCAATTTTGCATATCAATCCAGAATTATGGAGTAATAACGAAGAATATTTAATGAGTAAAAAGATTGTGGACGGATTAAAAGTTACAAATGATACAGCAGAAAGGGGTGTTAAATTAATAACAGATTACAACTCATGTATTACAAAAGAGGAAGATCAAAAATAATATCTTTTGCAAGTAATTGCTGAATGTCGGACAAAATTTCCTGGTTGCTCAAAAGCCTCATTATCCGAGCCTCTACCTTTTGAACAATGAGTTAAAGTAGAAATTTATTTGATGTATAACAACTATAAACAATATAATATGAATAAAAAATGTGTTTATTTGTTAATAATAGTGATTTAAATACAACGGTGTTATTTTAAAAACATTTCTTTATAAGTTATTGTGTGTTTTTGTGTTATAGAGAAATTCAACGTTTTTTCAATGTGTATCTGTAACAATGCAAATATGTCAGAAACTATAACTTGTAGCTAAATAGTGATCATAGTAACATTTGAAGAAAACTAATCAATGAACAAAATAAAACCAAAATCATGTTTCTAGAGTGAACCGTTTTTATTTTACAAACCAAAAACTGCGTTTTTTTTCAAAATTTTCCAATTTTTCGAAATTTCAACCTCGATGAGGCACGGGTTAGCATTATCCAATTGAGCTAAAACTTTACAAATGTCATTTTTTAGTCAAGTGGCACAATTTAGGGGGTTCTCCCGATAAGATTTCGAAATTTTTTTTTATTTACATATAGCGTTGTAACCACCCTAGTAACCATCAGAAAAAAAACCGACAAAAGATCGATATTTGTAATCGTCAATAGGAGTGCATACATTAATGGAGCCAAAACGCAATTAGAAGTTGTAAAGTTTTACAAACAATTAGACAAACGGTTATAAACTAAAAAGAATACGCTGCAGATGCTAAACTACTATAAGCAGATTCTTCTTCTTTCTCGTGCCGATTCCATACAGGACATTGGCGACTATCGACATCCACAAAACCCAATCTTTAACTATGGAATGTAGTGATATTCAACAACTGACACAAGGACTTCCCCGATGTACTTCATTGTTAACCGCGATCTCTTTTTTCTGCAATCTTTTCAGTAGTTGTTAGATTTTCCATTCCTTCCTTCGGCACGATGTGACCAAAAAACTTTAAATGCCCCAGTCAGATTATTTGTAATTTCTTCTTTTCATAACCGGACTGTTTTAATATATCTTTATGTATTATGCATGTCTTCAGGTTGTTGTCGTTGAATTCGCCGTTTTACCACAACAGTCTCCTTATCTAAATATGAACAATCAACAACTTCGCTCTGCCAAAGCAGCGGCACTTCTTCATAATATTTCATCAACCAGCATTGGGAAACAAGCATTTCGTTATGCTGCTGCAACTGTCTGAAATTCTCTACCTCCAAACATCAGAAATTCTAGCTATTATTTTACATTGACAATGATTTTAATTTTGTAAATTTGATTTTAACCATTGAAACCGTGTTATTTTTAATAACTTGTGGTTTATTATTAATTTTTTGATTTCGACGGCGCCTCAGTCGCTTGCATTGGCGCTTTATAAGTGACATTTATTATTTATTATTATTATTGGGTGCGCTAGAACGGTAAGTTTGTGAAAAAGGTGTTTAATCACCAACGTAGGTATAGTTGGCCGATGAACTGCATTCGTTTATTTATATTTTATTGTTTTTCACCATCAAAATTTTGTGTTTCTTTAACCTTTACAGCTTTTAAGCGAGTTTTTTCACCACTGACAACTGTCCCAAAGTAGACAATTTATTTCTTGAGTGAGGCGTTTTAAAATTTACTGCTGAGTTTGGAAACGAAATAAATAGATATAACCGAACGATTTCTTCGATGTCAAGCAACAACACCGAAGGCTACAAAAAAAGACATAGTTGGTGCCTCATGTATCAAAAACGAGATGGTTCTTGAACAAGATGAGATCAACCTACAGTGGAGAGAATACTTCAAACGTTTGTTAAATAAAACAAATCCCATCAATGTCAACTTTGACGCTCCACCCATCGAAGGTCCGATTCCAGACATCACTGTAGAGGAGCTTACGGAAGCTCTGAAAGCTATGAAGGATGGAAAGGCAGCAGGGCCCTCTGGACTCACAAATGACATTATCAAAGTATTTGGTACTGCAGGTATCCAAACGTTACTACAACTTTGCCGTGAAGTGTGGAGAAATTGCTCAATGCCGACTGAATGGAACTATAGCATGACAGTTCCGCTATACAAAGGCAAAGGTGATTCATTGAACTGTTCATCATATCGGGGTATACGTCTGTTAGAACACTCCCTGAAAATTGTCGAGAAAATCATTGAGAGAAGATTAACGTCGTTCGTCACAATCGGAAATTATCAATTTGGTTTCCTAGCGGGGAAATCAACAATTGATGCAATTCACATCCTTCGGCAACTGCAAGAGAAGTACCTCGCAAAGCATCAACAACTATCACACATTTTTGTAGACCTTGAAAAAGCATTTGATCGAGTTCCCCGTGAAGCAATCAAGTGGAGTCTACGTCGACAACTCATACCAGAATATCTTGTTCGACTTGTGATGGAAATGTATACGATTACTAAGACTCTCGTCAGCACAACGGTTGGAAACACAGATGCATTTGACATCGGCGTTGGAGTTCACCAAAGCTCGATTCTCAGTTCACTGTTATTTATAACTGTGATGGAAGAAATCACAAAACCGATACGCACTGGTGACATTTGGAATCTAATATATGCTGATGATATCGTTTTAACAGCCACGTCTGAACAGAATGCAGCACAGATGTTTGAAGATTGGAACACCAAACTCGCCGATCATGGATTCAAAATCAACATCAGCAAAACCAAAGCAATGAACACTGGTGAACCCATCCTATCCACAGCTACTGGACGATGGCCCTGTTCAGTTTGTAAAGCTGGTGTAGGTAACAATTCAATCAAGTGTCAGCAGTGTAACCAGTAGTGTCACAAACGTTGTTCAAAAATAATTGGTACTTTATCTAAAGTGTCCAATTTTGTTTGTCCTGCTTGCATCAATCCACAACAACAAATTCGAAATATAATAGCAATGTTTTTGAAGCCATTAAGGTAGAGAAAGTCACATCGTTTCAATATCTAGGGGATGTTCTAGATTGTACTGGAACAGCTGCTGCCGTTCGAACACGCATACGTGCAGCCTGGAATAAATGGCATCTCCTTGATTCTATATTGATGCGGCAAGACATCCCACTACCACTACGATCAAGACTTTATAAATCTGTGATATGTCCGGTTTTGTTATATGGTGCAGAAACATGGCCAATGACAACCAAACAGGAACAACAATTTCAAAGAACCGACATGAAAATGCTCCGATGGATGCAACGAATTAGTCTGAAGGACCAATCAAATTTACCGAAATCCTGCGTCGCGCTGGTTTAGATGATATAAAAAACGAAAGCCGGCAACACCGTCTGCGGTGGTTTGGTCATGTCAAACGAAGTGGAAACAGTGCCATAAATTCCCTTGCAGATATTGAAGTACCTGGCACACGTCCCAAAGGCCGTCCAAAGAAGGCCTGGTCGCAAACAATCGAGCAAGACATGAAAGCTCTAAACTTAAATGAAATGGATACAACTATTCATCTAATTTGGTGCAAAAAGTTGATGGCAAAGAAAAAACGTCCTACCACGAGAAACTGGATCTCTGGACGCTAAACGAAGATTGATTGATTAATATATTCACGCCTCCAATGGATATTTAAGGTAAATCTTCTATTTCTTTTATGATGATCACAATAGAGATTGTACGAGTCTGGAAAAAATAATACACAGCCTTGCTTAACAAAACTAGCCATCTCGTTACCAACTTTCATTGCTGCTTTTTGATCCCAATAGAAGTTTTTGGTAACTCTCGTGCCTTTTCTATCATTGTCCAAATTTTCTAATGTTTCCATAAGCTCCATATGTTTCACGCTATCAAAAGCTTTGGAGTAATTGACAAAACGAATGAGCAAGTCTTTCTTCATTTCAATCGCTCGTTCATTGATCATTCATAGCATAAAGATAGTGTTTCTTGGGCGGCAATCCTCGACAAAACCACATTGGTCATTTGAAATTTCAACCTATGATGCATTGTGACTGGTTCAAAGAAAATATACCAAAGAGCTTTTCAATATCGGTTCAGAAAACCAAAATATGTCCATATTTGTTGACTCACAACTCAAATTACTACTGCCATGAATCAAATATATTGTTGAAGACACAAGAGATTTTTTGAAATGGGTCAATAAACAAGCCACAAGAGATTTTTTGAAATGGGTCAATAAACAAGCCACAAGTATAACACAACTGTGTGTATCAGCCGATGTGTCATCACAATAAACTAATACAGATAATGAAAGATCCATAAATACAATCAAGAAATACTTATTTAAATTCCAAGGAAAGAACTCTTTTAATGAACTAATGTTAAATGCAGGAAACATAATAACATTATTCAACCACCATTTTTCATTAAATAGACAGCATGCATTATCATATCACTATGAGAAAGATTTACTCCTCTACATTTTCAAACATTTATCTAAATGATATAGATATCATTCTCAATAACGAATTCCCAAGCTATTAGATGTTATCCAATATATAACAAATGGACCAGTAAAATACTACAGAAATTTATTAAGAGAGAAAACTCACTCATCCTAGAAATTTTCAGATTGATGATAAACAAATCAAATTTTTGGATACTATGATATGTAAAAACACATCATCAATACATACCAGATTAAAAGTTAAAACAGGTCAATTACATTCTTCCGAAGTCAGAGGATTCAACAATGCACACAAACATCGTATATGAATACATGCTAAAAGACATATCCTACACGAAACATGTGATAAGCAGGGATTTTTTAATCATACTCAAACCCGGTTACTGCGAAACAGCACCAGGTGACTTTATCCATTAGACCATCATGCCATCCAGATCGTAGCTCGCACACAAATACTTATGATCTGCTGCATAATACTTCCGTCTATCTACCCCACACATTTAAATCCATCATTAAGCCACAATTTATTAGGTATGCCATAACAGCAACAGAAAAAGTAAACTTTGCAGAAGCATGCCATATGTTAATGAAGTAAATTAAAAAAAGGCCAACTTTTAAAAGATGAAAGAAATCTTGAAAACAGTCCTTAACAGGTACCATATCTGGAAACTAGGAATATGTAAAAACACATCAACACAGAAACCAGGTGACATCAATATTAAAAAAAGGAAAAACAGTCTAAATAGGCTGATAGTTGTGAGATCATATCAACCAAGTCTGGATATATGGTTTAACAGGATACATAACATTATAACATCTTGGTACAACACTGTGTATGTAATCCACAAACACTAACAACAACATAAACACACATAAGCTTGTGGGTATAACTATAACATGTGAATATTAGAAAAAGTAAATGTAAATAACACAAACAGACAATAGCATAAAAAGCACACTTTATGACAAATATCAATCAATTGATGACAAATTTATGACAAATATAATAGCATTAATATACTATACATATATAAACACACAAACATAAACATTAAATAATTTATCAATAAAAATAAAAATTAAAGAAAGGATATATTAAAAATTACAATTAAAAACATTAATTGTAACTTATTTAAGACTTATTAATAATGTAACATATAGAGGCAGTATGGTATACATATGGTGCGAGCAATTGACAAGAGAATTACCTTTTTGTAATTCAAGTTTCTCCTGGGTCTATCTGCAACTTCCATCTGTGAATTTTTCAAATAATAATAATCAAAAAATTGTTGTTAGCAAGTATAATTTTAAGATTCTTTGTGTTTATGTTTTTTATTTCATACTATATAATTACATACACTAGCCTCGGGAGGAGAATAACCAGTCGACTTTTGGTTTTTCTGGTTTTCGTCTTGGTGACTAAAACCATTGGTTGGACATTCACATTTTGCAGCATAGCTACGTTTTAAATTGACACTAGATTTTTCAACACCCTGGCAGTTTGCACTAAAATATTCCTTGTTGTTGAATTGTTTAAAAGTGTCACTTTGAGATGATTTTGCGCCTTTTTTAATCTTAAATTGAAGTCTCGTTTGCTTGCAACACGGACCCGACATTTTTAACAAATCGTAAGTGAAAACGGCAAAGACTTAAGTTGGCAAAATTCGGTAGCCGGTATTTGTCGGTACTACATGTACTGTATCACATGTGGAGAATATAGCATGTTATATTCTATATATATATATGTTCTGTACTAGACTAACTGCTCGAGGCTCTAAATTTGACAGCATTTCTGTTTAAAAAAACTGTTTAACTGGAAAGGTACTGGACTAATTGAAAGAGATGTTAAACTCAGTTTTGAATGTTCCTGAAAGGAATAGACTGCGATCGACAAAATATGAAAATCTTGTTCAGTTGTTTGTCCTCCGTTTAAAACATCTCATATTGGTGTCAGTAAGTTTTCTGCTGCAGCAGCCAAGACTTGGAAATCATTGCCACTTGACCTAAAAGTTTATACTAACATCATTAGTCAGGTGTTCAGAAGCCGATTAAAACGACATTTTTTTACCAAAATGTAACACAATTAGCGCCTCTGAAGATAACTCAATGGAGGAGCTCTACAAATCTACAATACAATAAAATACAATTCAACACTAAATCTTATTTACGCGCATTGCACTAAATATAAATGGCTTTTTTTCACTGGCGTACCGAGGGGGGGCGAGGGGGGCGGATCGCCCCGGGCCTCCGATTTGGAGGGGGCCTCCAAAAAGCCAATTACAAAAATTTTTAAATAATTTATTTATTTAGTAAGTGTATAGACGTGATTTTGTGTTTTGATTTTTTAATATATTTATTTATAAATAATCTGTAGTAATGCATATACTTAGAATAAATGCTTTTTTAAAATCCTGACCGAATTGGTAATCCACGTCTATTTTTAGTCGGACATTGACATCATTATACTTGAATGTGATTGGTTGATATAGTTTTTGGACGAGTTGGCTTTTTCATACTTTTTTTGTTGTCTGTTCCGTTTGGTTTATTAGAGTGAGTTTTAAATTTTATTTATATATTTATCAATCTCTTCTTTAATAAGTTTAAATATAACTACTATCTTTCAGGTAAGAAAAACAGAAAATATACTTTCACCCACCGGTACTGACTCACTAGTTTAAATCTAAGGTACAAAAAGTGTTGATAGGTAAAGACGGATATCTGTTCTCCTCGGTTTACGTGACTGATGTTACACCATTTTTTTTCACTTTTAATTTTTTAAATTATATTTTAAGCCCTGAAGTTAAAATAAATTATTAGAATTAAAACACTATCAACTTTTAGATAGATACGTGATCATGAAGAGACATCATCCAAGTGGAGCACTAAAACGAAAACCAAGAATGTTTATTTTGCTTTTGTTGTCGACTTTTTGCTGCTTGTGATAAAGAAAGTAATAAATTTTCAAAATTTGTTACAGGGTTTAATAATTAGTGGAAACTAAACCCTAAGATTTCACATCAGGAAAATTCTGAAATTCACTCAAACAATCATGAAAAATGGAAAACATTAGAACTAAGTTTGAATCTCAATAAAACCATTGATGCCGTTCATCAAGAAAATCGAGAACTGGAAGCTAAAAAATGGAATGACATTTTACACTGCTTATTGGATGTCACCATGTTTCTAGCAAAACAAAATTTACCTTTTCGAGGCCACAGAGAAGATGACTTTTCTAACAACAAAGGCAATTTCTTAGAGTTAGTTGAATTAATTTCACACTACGACCTTGTCTTAAAAGAACATTTAGTGAGGGTCCAACATAGCAAGGCAGGAAACACGATTTCATATCTTTCCCCTAAAATTCAGAATGAATTTATTTCTATATTGGGAGATACTGTGAAACAGAAAATTATTGATGATGTAAAGCAAGCAAAGTATTACGGTATAATGTTTGATTCAACACCTGATATATCTCACCAAGACCAATTAAGTGAGATTATTAGATATGTTCATATAAAAAACAAAAATGTAGAGGTAAGAGAATCATTTTTAGGATTTTTTCCTCTTGCCAGAAAGAAGGCTATTGATATCACACAAAGAATTGTAAATATTATTGATGAAGAGGGTTTGGACATAAACCTATGTCGAAGCCAAGGTTATGACAATGCTTCGGTAATGTCAGGTGTTCATTTTGGGGTACAAGCCAGGATCCATCAAATAAATCAGAATATTTTATTTGTACCTTGTTCTAATCATTCACTTAACTTGAGCGGGGTTCACGCATTTGGAAGCAACCCAACTTGTGTAACGTTTTTTGGAACAATTGAAAGCATTTACAACTTCTTTTCTTCATCAACTCATAGATGGGATATATTGTCAGAAATAGTCGGGATCACTGCAAAAAGGCTAGCAGGAACCAGGTGGAGTGAGCAATATCATGCGGTGAAACCTGTAATGAATCATTTCAGCAAGTTGGTACAGGCTTTAGAAAAATTATGTGATTCATCAGAAAATGTAGATACGAGAGGTTCAGCTCAAATTTTAATGAAAAATATTCAAGATTTCAAATTTCTTGCTTATCTTCATTTCTGGAGCAGTACTCTTGAGGAAGTCAATCATGCTCAAAAATACTTGCAAACAGAAGGAATTGGTTTAGATAAAACCATTGAAAAATTAGATACCTTAAAACTTTTTCTGCATGAGAGTCACGATGAATTGGTTGAAAATGCATTGATATTTTTTACAAAAATTTGTGAAGAAATGGGAATAGCTACAGAAAAATTGGGTCTAAAAAGTCAAAGAAAGCTTATGCCTGGAGAAGAAAGTAAAGATGAAGCTTTAACGTTGAAACAGGAATTGAGACGATCAATGTTTCAGTCACTTGATAATTTTTATCAAGATCTTAGAAAAAGAATAGACTCAATGCAAAATGTATATGTAAAATTTGCAGCCATTCAATCATCACATCTTATTGGAATGGAGATAGAAGAACTTTCAAAGCTGATACCAAATCTGACAGAAACGTTTGATGAACTAGAAGAAAATGAAATGATACCCGAAATTAAACGATTAAGACGTCATCTTCAAGCAGGGAAAATTGAGAAAGATGATGTTAAAAAATGATGTTTAATATATTTTTCGATTAGCTGAATCAAAATTTTGTGGCACATGTGTACTGACATGTGTAAATGTTTTGTATCTATGTATATTGCATTTTTGTAAAACATAAAATATAAAAACATTTTTCATTTATTTTCTGCATCATCAGCCAATTAAAAAATGAAAAAAAGAATAAGTGCCTTATCCTTTTCTGGACATCGGCGACCATCAATTTCCACAAAATATGGACTGTGGTTAGTTTTTGTCGATGAATTTCTTGGCAGAGGTATAGACATATGTTACCATTTCTTTTTGCCATTGCATCAAATAAGCGACCATATGATGGTCTTTGGGATGAACAGCATGGTATGCTTTCGAACTCGATGACACTGACTTCAACGACCAAGCAGATAATCATTACATCCACCATATAATATCTATGTATATGTAATACATATTATTTATTTATGAAAGGCATCACAAATATTTCCGCCCCGGGCCTCAAAGGCCCTAGGAACGCCACTGCTTTTTTTACACTCACTTTGAATAAGTGTAGCCAATCCAGCATACCGACTTCTCATGTTACCGGCGACATCGAGCATTGAAATCTGTGTAACGTAAATATATAGAAAATGATTTAAAATCATTTATAAGACTTGGCTCGTATTCTTAAAATGTGATTTAAACATGAAAAAAATTTCACCTCTTGCTTAAACTCTCTGTAGAGGTCTCTGCAAACGCAAGCACCAAATCATGCACATATAAAGATATTAGCATTTTGGACAGAGTATTAGAACAATGTCTTCGCGTAACAGCAGCGCGAGACATGGCACCATGGATATATATATATATGTGTGTATATTATGGCCCTCCTACTGAACGAGCTAACTCGGTGATTAAGTTGATGAATATAGGTCATTGGAAATCATTACTGATTCCAAAGTGACTTTTAAAAACAATAATTTAATTCTATTAAATAAAAATAGAAGCATTGGAATAATTAACAAAATTAAAAATTAGTTAATAAATGAATATTTAATATCATTTTGTTATGTTTTTACTTATTCACTGATTTACAGTTATTTTATGAAAGTCTTATTTGGAGCAACACTCGCAAAACTTATTTACATACTGCAAAATTCTCTTAAAATAATTTCCATTAGAAAAATTTAAATAATTAGTAATAAATAATAATAATAAATAAAAAAGTTTTGCATATATTTGAATTGAGTTATTTCAAGTCGTGTAAGCCGTGTTAAGTTTTAAACAATAATACTATTATGACGTTACAATTATGTATGAGAGATGTTGACGCTGGTTTTCTACCTATCTTAATGTTACAGACGTGAAGCCGTAATAAGAACTAGTAGTTAGAAATATGGCAAAAGCATGTGCGTGTGCGTGTACAAGTGTGTCTACTTAACTACTTAGTGCATGTTTATCTATATTATTGATAACGTATCAAAAATGACCTACGCGTTTATTAAACTGCTTTGATTAAACACGTGTCAAAAACTACCTGCGCATCAATTGGATTGTTTTGCTGTGAAAATGTCTTGCATTAAATATAGTTTTTGCATACGTGCCTTAATTGAATTACGAGTGTTTGTGCGCTTGAATGTGCGTTTGTCTGAAGCTATGAAGCTATTTTATGCGGCCCGCGAAACCTTCGCCAAAAAAAGGTCGTCAGCCATACATTACGACCAAAAAAGAGCCACAAATTTGCTACTTAAATACACACACAGCCCTTCAAAGATAAAATAGCCCTCAATGCGGCCCTCACAGCAAAATGTTTGCCAACCTCTGTCCTAATCATAGATAAATATGTGCTTGGCTCTTATTTATTAAGCCAATATATTTGTATACTATACACCAAGGAGAGGCCAGCCAATGATAATGGTCATTGATCATGACACAAAAAAACTAAATATGTTGTGATTTTTTTCTTATAAAAATGTACACAAGACCGTAATAAGTAGTCACAATTTTTTATTAAGAACCATGTTATAACTAAACAATTAAATGTTGCTATGTAAAAATAACAAATCATTAACACTGTTCGCTGATAATGTAGTTCTTCTTTTCTCCAATATTCGACCTGCAATGCTGAAGACACGTTCACTAGCAAATAAAATTGCTGGTATGCATAAAATTTGAGACAAGCTACGTCATAAAGTAAAAGACATACAAGTTTTTTTTCCTTAACTGGGTCCGTATCTTTTTCAACTTTTAAGTTGGAATATTCTGATAATTCATTTCTATTATGGGTTAATTCATTTGGATCACGAATCTCTGTGAAATCAGCAATATCATCAATTTTACATTTTTTTTAGTAAAGGTTAGGTTTCATAACTTTTTCCCCATTCGACCTTTTTTTTAACAAATTTTGTAGTGTTTCAATGGCTTGTTTTTAAACATAATACAATTTCTAACATTCAGGAAAAAAATTCCATTCCCTCTAGTCATTCTCATCTCCCGTCAAGTCAATCCCGTTTGCCTATAAAAATTTTTCAAATAAAATGTACTTTCATTTCCGTGGAAATTCCCATAGTTCCCATGGGAATTCCCTATTTTCCATTCTCATGTCTACCTCTACAGTGAAATCAGCATGCAGCAGAACAATTGTGGACGCAGCAATGAAACCTGTTTTCAAGCGCGTTTCGTCTGTGTTAATGATGGTGCAGCTGTATTCATTGGCTATAAAGACGGTTTTTGGAAATTGTTTTAGGAAAAAAAAATGAAGAATCCATTGATGACAAAGTCCCACTGCTTAAAGCGTGATGCGGCGTCCGTAGATCAAATCTTGCATGAAAGTCTACAAAAGCTGCGTTCAGTGAAGTTGAACAAACGTTTCAGAAACAAGTAGCCTGAGCACATTTTTAACACTTCTGCACTTAGAACTGTAGAGTTGAATGATATTGCGGAAAACAATAACTGTTGCCTAATGTCACTGCCAAAACTCTTTGAGATTCACCGAACTCAGTTCAATTCCAACTTGTTGAATGCAGTCTTGACATTATGGCATTGCCTGGTTATCTTCTTCAAAACTTGCAAAGATTGAAGATTGATGACTTTAAAAAGAATTTGAAAACACATTTATTTTCGTTATAAATAATATCTATTTATTTGAAATGATTAAACGAAATGATTAAACCATTCATTTAAACTATTATTTTACTGTTATTCTAAATTAGTAAATTCCTGCAAAACAAAATTATTATCTTAAAGAGTTTTATTTAAACAAATCAAATACAAAAAAAAACTGACAATTAATTAGATCAACATTGAATCCAAATAATAAGAAATCTAAATTAATTATTAAAGATGAACAATCTAATAAATTGATCACAGACGAGAACGTAATCTGCGAAAAATTTAATGGTTTCTTCGCTGATACAGTAAAAGAGTTCTCCGTGAACAATTCATCTAATAATAATTCATTCGCAAAATATCTGGGTGATTCCCAGACAGATTCATTCTTTTTGACAGAAACCAATGAAAGTGAAATTTACAGTATTATTAAAAATTTCAAAAATTCCAAAAGTTCAGGTGAAGATAATATTTCCAATTTCATTCTAAAAAATTAGACCTCACACTTTTGAAACCATTAAAACATTTAATTAACTTGTCGTTCATTACTGGTAAATTTCCATCTTGTTATAAGATGTGCAAAATAATACCTCTGTTTAAATCTGGTTGCAAGGAGACTTAACTATCAAATTGATGCCTGCCTCAGTATTTGATGAAGAAGTTTGACAGTAAATCAACTGTTGTAAAAGACATTCATTTGAGATCTCATGATCTAAATCTGATGGCCATTAATGGGGCACAATTGAATATAGGAGCAAGAAATATATCTGATGCTGGGCCGACTCTTTGGAATGCGCTGCCAAAGTCATTGCCATACTTGTTTTCGATTTAATTGTGTATTATACTTGTTTTCGATTTAATTGTGTTTATTATTTTGCTGTTTCAGTCATTTTTTCCAATGTGAACTTTTGTATGAACTTTATGAGAAACTTTTAAATTGGCGCTACATTAAATATATATATATATATATATATATATATATATATATATATATATATATATATATATATATATATTCATTTATTTAAAGTAAAACCAGAAGCCCACAAATAGTGCGGCAACTTAACTAACAGAATATTGTGTTTTTTTTGTTTTTTATTTTGTTTTTTATTTTTTGGACATTTTAATATATTTATCAATGATCTATGCAGATCGACTAAGGCTGTTAAATATATTAGGTGAAGTTGAATGTATTCTTAATTCAGAGCTCGCAAGAGTTCACTTGTGGATAATAAATAATAAACTGCAAATTAATTTATAAAAAACTTACGCGATTATTTTTTGTCCTAAAATTGCCACCAATTTACTAACATTCTCTATTTTCTACAATAACAGTTTGGTAGGTCAGTTGGACAAATTAGTCTTTCTAGGTGTTACAATCTCAAGCAATCAATGTTGGAAAGAGCACACAATTAGCATATCAAACAAAGTATCTTAAAATCTAAGAATAATCTATAGACTAAAATATCTCTTACCGAAATGTGTATTACTTAATTTATACTTTTTTCTTATTTATCCTTATTTCACTTATTGTATTGTGTTTTGGGTTGTTACATTAAGTCTCATATTTATTATCTTAGATAGATGTTTATACTTCTTTATTCGTATTTATTATGATCTGAAAAAATATGATCATTCAGATTATTTATCGTTGTCTAATTTGTTTTCTATTCCTAAACTGTACGTTCTCAGATTATTATTATTCTTGTTTAATGTTATAGTTAAGAAGAAATTTGTTATGTTTAATTCATATTTAATTAAATCTTCTGAATATTGCAAACGAACAACTCGGCACACTCCATTATATAATTGTATTGTCCCTGGTACTGTTATATTTTCATCTCCAGCTTTTTGTTAGTCTTATCTAGGATTGATTATTGTAACTCGCTCTACTATGGTCTTCCTGACTCTATACTCTATCCTTTAAGTAAAGCTTTTAACTCTGCTGCTCGTCTAGTTGCTCGTGCCCCTTTCTTTTCTCATATATCTCCATATCTTGTTCTCTTGCACTGGCTACCTATAAAATATAGAATAATTTTTAAAATTTGCACGTTCATGTATAAGTCTCAATCTAAATTATTTCCTAAGTACTTATCAGATATATTAATTGAACCTAAACGCCCCGGTTTACGATCGTCTTCTTCTTCTCGCTTTTTCTTAACTCGTGTTAAACACTCTTTTGCCAAATCTGCTTTTGCTTTTTCTGGTCCTTTTCTCTGGAACTCTCTACCTACTTCTCTAACTATTTCTCCATCACTTGCGAAGTTCAGAGCGGATCTCAAGACCCATCTGTTTTCAAAATTCATTGAGGAGCGCTGTTGAACATCGCGGAAATAGCGCTTTATAAGCTAATTGATTGATTGATTGATTGATTGATTGTTTTTGGTTTAAAACTGTGGTCAAAGCTACCGTGTTTAGTTTAACAAGTATCTAACAATAGGCTATATATAAAATCAATTTTCGACTTAATTAAGAAAAACTATTTTTTACAGGATATGATTTAATTATTTCAATTATTTAAGTTATTTGATAAGGAGAAACTTCTAAAATGAATTCAATTGTTTTGTTTAACTTGATAAATTTTGATGACCATTTTTGTTCTAAGTATTTTCATGTAGGTATATGTTTTTATTTGGTTTTGGTGGCCGTACAAGCTCGTTTGAGCTTCTGTGTCTCCATGCGTTTTTTTGCTGAATAAATTTGTTGAATGAATATATATAAATATATATATATATATATATATATATATATATATATATATATGTTTTTAAGAAAATCAACCGCGTTAATAAAATTATTATATTTATACATTAATTTTTCAAGTTTTCTAAATATTTTGCACTGACGATGATATATTTTATATCGAAAAAACTTAAGGACTAAGGAAGAAGAAAGTGAACAACGATTGCTCCGTCTTCGTCGCGAACTCATCAACAAACGAAATTTAATGTTTGAAATTCAATCTAACATTGATCGAATTAAAAACGAATGGGACAATAACCATGTTAATATTGACATTAAAAACGACATAAATATTTCTCTTCAACGACTTTCATATTTTCAACTGCAACATATTAAACAAAAAACTCGACGGAAATTTGAAAAACTTATGAATAATGGAGAAGTAAGTAGAACTGCTAATTTTGATCGTTTCATAAATCTCAGTAATCACGTTTTAACGGAAAAAGAATTTTTAAATCTAACCATCAACTGTCATTTTTTAAAAAACCTAATAAAATAGATAAGATAATCGAAATAGAAAAATTAATGAACGATATTATTGAATATGAAAAGAAAAATTTAATTGCCGTCAATCCTTCGATTGGTATTCAGTTACAAGCTGAATCCAAGAAACAAAAAGGCAATTTTAATAGCAAATTAATTACAGAGGAAATAAGAAATGCCGCCAAACAGTTGAAACAAAACCAAAATATTGTCATCCGTCATGCTGATAAAGCGTCAATGTATGTCATTCTGAATAAAGATGATTATTTTGGAAAATTGAACACAATATTAAACGACACCACTAAATTTAAAATAATAAAAACTGATCCTACACCATCACTAAAAGTCAAACTCAACAAAATCATCAACCAAATCAACAGACATTGTCCTAATGATAAAATTCCTCCTTTTTTTGGCGAATTCCAACCTGGTTACATTTTTGGTAATGTGAAAACTCATAAAACTGACAATCCATTGAGACCTATCATTAGCCAGATTCCTACCGTAACATATCCAATAGCCAAATTACTATGTAAACTCTTGACTCCTTATGTTCCCAACGATTACAACTTGAAATCTTCACGCGAATTCATCGAAATTTCAAATACTAATTCATCAGCCAAATACATTGCATCACTTGATGTGGAATCCTTATTTACAAACGTACCGGTGAAAGACACAATTAACATCATTATCAATACGGTTTACAATTCAAATATGTCCCCCATCAAAATTCCCAAATCTCATCTCAAATCGCTTTTGGAAATTTGTACAACCGAGGCACCCTTCATAAGTCCAACAGGAAAAATGTATAGACAAATTGATGGTATAGCCATGGGTTCGCCACTAGGAGTACTTTTCGCTAATTTTTATTTAGGACATTTAGAAAACAAGACGTTTGAACAACATCCACATTTAAAACCACACATTTACACTCGATATGTTGATGATATTTTTGTCGCATATGATGAACAAGACATGATCGATGAACTCGTTACCGTGTTTAATCATTCAAAAGTTAAATTCACGATTGAATTAAAAAAAGAAAAATCATTACCGTTTCTGGATGTGCTCGTTAAACATGATGAACGTAATTTCAACATCTCAGTTTATGTGAAAGAAACCAACAAAGGAATTTGTCTTAATGGACAAAGTGAGTGTACGAAAGAATATAAACTGAATACTATCAAAGCCTTCGTCAACCGAGCAATAACACACTCAACTACTCAAAATGACATCAATACAGAATTGAATCGGATTAAAAAACTACTTGTTAATAATGGTTATCAAATATCAGATATTAACAATGTAATTAAATTTAAATTAAGAAATATCAGTAACAACAACAATAATAACTACAACAGAGTTACAAGTAGTAATATTATCACCAACAACAATAATCTTTCTATTGATAATGATAACTCCATTGCCAACTATAACATCATTATAACAACAACAATAACAGTAATCTTAATATTGATAACGATAACAACAACAATAATTTGAACAATAATCACAATAATGACTATAACTATATTATTCATAATACTAATAATTATAACGAAAGCATTGTCAACAACAACAACGATGAAGTCAATAATAACAACAATAATCCAGATACTAATCACAACATCATAGTCAACAACTATAGTAACCAAAACAAACAACACATACTACAATAACGCCAATAATAACAATAACAATACTACCAACAGCATTCACAACAATAATAATTACAATGATAAAGATATTATTCTATATTACCGCAACATCATGTCCACTTCATATAAAACAGATAAAAAGATTTTAAGAAAACTAATTTACAACAATATCAAACCCGTCAATCCCGATTGCAAAATTAAGTTAAGAATATATTATAAAAACGCCAAAACATCACACATGATAATCAAAAATAACTGTCAACCCAACAACAATTCCATCATGAAAAATAGTCATCTTATATATGAATTTTCCTTTCCCATTGGTAACTGTGTGCACCAAACTTCTGCATATATAGGAATGACCACCACTCAACTTTCTCGTCGACTTACCAAAAGAGAGGGTGCGATCAAA
>NW_008704902.1:8742296-8783920 GCF_000326865.2 Helobdella robusta | reverse complement strand
ATAATGATAATAACAATAAAAATGATAATAATATAAACTTGGAAACATGAATATTGTAGTATGATGATATGGCTGATTTTTGTTTTTTATTTGTTGATTTACTTTATGGTCGTTTTTTCAGCAATTTTAAAATTTTAATTTTAATTTATTTTGTTTAATTCTAATATATATCTATGTAAATAATTTTAAGTTAATTTTATCAATATGTTAAATATGTAGTATATAATAATTAATAATAGTATTTTCAAAAATGTTTCGCGCTTAAAATTAAGTTATAGGTATGACGTCATTTGTTTATAAACGATAATTTTCGTTATTATTTAAAATATTTTGCACTGACGATGATATATTTTATATCAAAAAAGCTTTCTGCAATTATTTATTTTAATAAACATGAACAATAATAATTTTAGTTTTTTACTTAATAAATTAAATATCTATAATAAAATTTTAATTGGAAAACTTGAAAAATTAATGTATAAATATAATAATTGTATTAACGCGGTTGATTTTCTTGAAAACTGTATCGAATATGGTCTAAATCCTAATTTCACAATATATGTATATATATATATATATATATATATATATATATATATATATATATATATATTTATATATATATATATATATATATATTATATAAAGATAAATGATAAATGAAAGGTAAGGTAAGGGTAAATCCAGTCTAAACGTTTATTTTTATTTTTATCTTAAGCTCTTCATAATTTGGCTTCCAAAAACAACTAAAAAAATAGACTCGCGGCCATCTTTAAAAATTGTTATTGATTCTGTCGGCGATCGCTGTTTGTTATGTTAAGCTTCATTTAAACAGTTGAAGAATTCGTCAGTTCAGTAATTTCATATTTACATTTACAAGGTGGTAAGATTGATAACATTCACTTTTCAATTTTCCTTAGATACTCAGTTTATTTAACAATTAGTACTTTAATATCCATCTTTTTATTCTTTCCCCCCATTCATTTGTTCCAATTTGGAGTTAAAAATAAAACACATTACTTGCATTTAGTGTGTTCAATTACCGAGATTGATTTTTGTTATTTTATTGGCCTGAAATATGGCAAAATTGGAAATCAGTCTTGGGTTTATCCAGTATTAGTAGATTATTATATATTTAAAAGAAGTTATTTGTTTTTAATTTAAATTAAAAATAAAATATTTATAGTGATATATCCAATATATACTATTTGATATGCAGTTGTTCAAAAATGTCACAGCATTGCAGTCATTGTTCAATTCAATTTGCAATTAAGTTTTTCTATTTTTCATATAACTTATTTCAGCTCATTATCAAGTTTGTTCGGTTCATAAACTAAATTAAGCAAAAGTATACTTCTCTGACTACTACACATGCAATTAATTTTATGAAATAAGCATGGAAGTGAGAGTAAAAATAGAGTGAAAAGTGAACTTAAATTAATGAGGAAAATATGCACTTTAGAAGTTTTAAATTAATTAAAATTAGAAATGCATAAAGGTAGGTGTTAGGATTAGGAATAAAGTTGGCTAAATAAAAATACCTTGGCAAAAGTTTATTTATGTTAAAATTTGTTTACATTTATGATTGTTTACTTCACTATCTCTAATAGAGAGTTACACTAATATGCAGAAAGTTGATTGAGATAAAAATAGAAGAAAGAAGAATTTTAAATTTTAAAAACGTTTATTTCGCATTTAAATATGTTAACATAGTAATATATTAATTAAAATAACAATATATATATATTAAAATTTATTAAAATCAATTTATTAAAATAGGTTTTATTAAATTTTAATAATTTTTTGGAAGTTTTTAGTTTTTTTTCTAAAGCTTCAAAAAAAGTCACTTGTATTTCTATTTCCAACGTTTCGTGGTTGTTCTCATGGTTGTTCTCGTGGTTGTTTTAATAAAACTTGAATTTATCAAAAAACCAAGTTACATTGAAAGGTATGTCAAAATCGTTGGGTAATATCATCTGCCTCCGACGCGACATCACCATCATCATAACTTGAAACATAGAGCGAACAATTTTATTATACTTCATTTTATCATTTCTTCTATTTTCAATTAATTTTCAATATTATTTTTTCACAAAAACCTAACTTAACCCTGCCCCTAGCCCTGACACATATACACACATCAACTTTACACACATATACATTCTACACATTATTGTTTTGTGTAGAAATTTAATCATAGTATTTAATGATCCTAACAATAATCTCCATTTTAAATTTGAAACATAATCAGCATACATCATTTTTACATGTACAACCATTGAGCTTCAGAGTAAATTCAATCTGATAATTTAGCATAGGAATTGAACTAAGCAGTTGATTTTGAAAATCCATGGAAACCCACATTTAGTTTTTATTATTGACATAGTCATGATCATAAAATTTGATAGCATGATTGAATGTCTTATTCAAATGAGGAGCATGTACAATTTTAATTGCAGAAATCATCTCAAACATCTTTCAATTAAATAGATAACGATGAAACCATTGTGTTACAATAAAGTGAAGAAATAGTTAAATGTCTAAAATCTTGTGTCTTGAGTTTGCTTAGGTGCAATGAAAGTGCTTAGTTTTATATTATTTCCTATTAAAAATTGGTTTAATTTTTCATCAAACGTTTTTTTAAAATGAGACGAAAACTGAAAAGAATTAATTGCTTGGAGACAAAATAAAAATGGAAATATTTATGAAACAAGTAGAAATAAACTTTTCAAAATGAAATAGATATATAAAGTTGTTGCAACCAATATTCCATTGCATAAAAAAATGACTCTTTTGTAGTGTAAAACAGATTACTAGTTATTGGCTGAAGAGTTCAGTTTTGGCATTCATCTCTGAGAATAGTGGAAAGAAGTATATTTAAAATAATATAACATAATCTGCAGATTCAAAAAGCTTCAAAGCATGTAAGGTATTATAATATCCAGCATATTTCATAATACTGTACTTGTTTTGAAACCTTTTGAATTTGCAGTTTATGTGTGGGCTATTTTAAATTTGCTTCTTTCCACTATTTTTAAAGATGAATGCAATTAAATTTAAAAAATCAAATGCATATCAATTTAAAAAATACACAGTTGGCTCCTTAAGAACTGTCATATCAAAATACTTTTCAAATTGATTTCTGAAGTCAATCAATTTTCGTTTAGTGTCCAGAGACCCAGTTCCCTGAGGTAAGACTTTAAGAAGCATTATAGCACTTATAGATTATCTAAAATAAATGGTTTTTCATTTTCACTTCTAATTCCTACATACAATTTGATTCATGTCATCTTAAAATTTGGTTTAAAAGAGTTATTGTTGATTTATAAAGTTTATGAATTAATAATTTATAAATATTTTCAAATTATTCATTGAAATGAAGCAAAGCATTTGAAGTGATTGATTTCAGTAATAGAATGTCATCAACATCGTTAGTGTCATTGTACCCAGTTGATGGTGGAGATCCCATCTGCATACCTTCTGATAAAACAGTCATAGGTCGGGGTTCACTATTTAAGGTTAACTTTGTGTTTTTATATTAATTTCTATCGCTTATTATGATTACCTAAAATCTACCACACGACAATAACTTTTGCATGTTTAATTTACTGTATTTTGTGACGTCTGCCATGTGACGCTTTGCAGATAACAGATAAAAGAGTTTCCAGGAATCATGCAACTTTAGAAATAGTTGATGGAAAACTTATAATTGTTCCAGTTAGTTATCTGAATAACTCCTGGATTTTAGAGATATTTTTATCTATTGTAAAGCATTTCACCATAACCGAATTATTACAATTTTTTTTGAATTTAACATTTATTGTATTAGCTCCATTTTTTAATAATTAACTCTTATGCTAAATTTTTTTTAATTTGGAATAGATCCATACCAACCCATGTTTCTACAAGGCCGTTGGTGGTAGCACATCTGTTGTTCTGCCAAAAGATAAGCCTCAACCTTTAGAACATGGTGATGTTATCTCACTTCTTCCAGACAAACTCTTCTTCAAGATTCATTACAAAAATGAAGGGTTGTTAGTTTTTTCAATTTAATTTTATTAAGTCAACAATGTTTTTAATATGAAGAATTGACAGCTGTTTAAACACTGAATGTCAGCTAAAACTTAACTTGAAGAACAAATTCGCCACATATTTTTATCTTTGGTTGGATTTTACATGATTGTTTAAATCTTTCTATTGTTGCACTTGTTTTTGGTGTTTGTGCTTTTTACCATGCATTCAACTGTTTCATAAGTGTATCCTCTTTTTTTTAATATAGTTTATAAATCTTCAGATGTTATTTCCAATGCTACCCAATAGTGAAATTATTTCTAATCATTTAATTGCCCTATTTTAATCCGGCTGTGGAATTTCAGCATTTTGATCTCTTCTTTTACTTATTTTTAAACATCTTTGACCATATAATACTTGTTATAAGGTCCTAAACTGGAATAGTTTGATATTAATTGTTTAGTTTAAGAATGTTGTTTGGAGAGAGAAGTTTTGTCTCTTTACTTGTTGTGTGTAACTAACTCTGCCCTCTAATCTGAATTCTGTAAAGTCTTCAATCGTTTTTCTTTATTTAAAACTATCTCTTTTGGGTTGCGGTGGTTAACATTATTTAAATTCCTTACTGTGTTATCTATGTCCTTCCTAGTACTGTTTAGTAGGGTTGTTCATAGAAATTTTTTTTTAGATGACGTGGAAGCGATAGAATGTTACTCCAGCATCTGTAAACACACTTGGTATAACAAATAATTTAAAAATGGGCTATACCTGTCGCCCTGAGTCCGAAAATGCGCACTTTAATCTAAACCTTTTTCCGTATGATTGCTATATAAAGGTTGATTATAATTGCTGGTACTTTACAAGGCAAGTGTTAAATCAATTTATTTATCAAATACAACTTGTTTTTACTATATTTTAAAATTACATTTCCTTTTTATTAATCAAATAAAAAAATCGTCAAAAATCTTAAATTACAGCACTTATATAGTTTGATAACGAGTCCTGTTTAATATCTAATCCATATTCATGTAAAATATTTAAAATTGAAAAAAAATATACAAAAGTACACATTATTTCAATACCTATAATAAAACTGTAGAACTGCTAGAACAAAAGTACACATAGAACAAAACTGTAGAACTGCTTTTCTCATCTCACTACAAACAGCTCTGGCGACGACTGAAACTATTTTTACTTGTTTCGGTCAACGTTTTGAGTATGAAAGGAAAATATCTTGTAAGGAATTTTATTGTTTTTTTTTTCAATTTCATCATCCGAGGTGTGTTTTATCATTGGTGGTAGAATCTGATCAAGTTCCTGAAAATTTAGGAGATTAGAATAGTCGTCAGCATTAAAATTTAAAAAATGAATTTCGAATATTTTTTATCTATTATCTGAACTCAATTTAATGTACAGTTTTGCTTATTTTATTCTGGCGGCAACTTTTCTAATGCATGGTCTTTCATCAAGCAACATGGCAGAATATTTCCTGGGTGTCCGAGTTCTCAGAATACAACTCAATCATATTAGTGAGAAAACAAGCAAGTGAAATTATACAAGACAAATGTCTTGCTCCTGTTTAGCACTGAGGCTGCAATTTTATTAAAAATCAAAAAAGAGCATTAACAAAAAAGAAATAATCTGTCAGTACTATAAAGTTTGCTGATGGTGAGTCACTTGACACATACAAATGTAGGATTCTGTTTGCAGTCATCAATCATCGGGAATGTTCCAAGAGACCAGGTTCTCTTCTAACTAAATTTTTTTCTATTTCTTCTGCTTCAATCGCTTTAATTGAATAAAGATATTCTTGATCCTTGCTTATATCAATATCACCATGATTTTAAAACTGGTAAGTAATTTCCTCCAGCTCTAAATTTTACAGTGGGCAAATTATGAAAGTTTGATAATGTTTCCAGAGAATGTCTTTGGACCAAATGTTATGCAAAAGTAGATGTTTCAGAGGAAGCTCATTAAAATGGTACATACGTATTAACCATTATACGGAACACCCAAAATCTAGCTCAATTAATTAAATAACCCATTTTTGTAAGCCAGTGTTAATACATTGCACAAAGATATTTCATTTTCGTTGAAAAAATCCATTATGGCATTTTTTATAGCCTCTTATGATTCATTTAATGGAGCAACATAGCCAAGGATCTTACCATTCATTGGGCTCTTTTTTTCTTTCAAAAAGTCTAAAAAATGGCATACTTTTTAAATTTAATTTTTGCAAATATAGCATATATACAAATTAAGAAACAATGTTTTTATCAAAAAGTACTCAATTTTTTTGTGTATGGTAAATTTTGAAGCATTCAACAGCACCCATTGAATTGTTATAATCTCTGACTACTTTGGGAATTTTCTTTACTTTTTTTTTCTTCATTTTCCAGTATTTCTGGATTATAGATGCTAGAAAATACTTAAACATCCTTTTTATCTTTTCATTTCATGTCACGAACCTTTCCTTTCTGGTAAGCAAAAACTTAACCTTTTTTAGCTTCTTTTTCTGTAAATCTGTTGAAGCTAGTCTCAATGTATCATATGTGTCTGCTTTGTATTTCAACAAAATATCACTTGGTTCTGAGGATGTATAAAAATTGTCTGTAATGAGACAATAACCCATATTCAGCAAGGGTTTCATCAGAGTCATTACTATTCTTGTACCCATAGTACCCTCCGTATATTGATCACAATGTATTGTGCCTTAACCATTATAAATTATAAATGAACAAATGTATCCTGATTTAGATTCACTTAACATGTATGATTTTATTTTTAACCTGGCTCTATTTAGGGGGATAAATTGAATCCATCCCAAACGAACTTTGTAAACTATTTGTGATATCTCTTTCAGGTGTTTGAGTAAAAGAAAATTTGCTGTTGAGATTATCAACAGTTTGCCATATTTTATATAGTTTTGGAATTGGGTGAACCCTAGCATCAAAACTAGTATTGTCAGCAAAATGCATATTACGTTTGCGCTGAACAAAATGTTTATAGGACATAACTTTACCGAAAAACGGCGTTTCTATACTGTCCCTCTTGGACCAATACCACTCGTATATGGGCTTACTAATAATTTCCTGAGGAAACATCGTCACTTGGGATAATCAGTTAAGTGGTTAATAAAGTTACATGCCAGTTAACAAGCCATTGCTATTTCAATTTGTCAGTGGTTTAAGCATTATTTATTTTTTTCATGACTCTGAAATCTATCTATTACTAGTCTCTAAATTATCTAGCAGCACCTTCCATTACAACCCTTAATTCCCTTTTTTAACTCCCAAGTTGTATGTTTCGCCTCTTGACTTTTTTCCATTGAACATGATCGACTACTTTTTTTTATCTAGTTGCAAAATTAAATAAGTTGATTCAATTAATTAATGAATTTTTGTTTGTTTTTGAACAGAAATGCAGTTGAAATCATCACTGAAGGTTAAGTTTTAATTATTTTTATAAATTTTCTTATTTTTAGAATTGTTTTAATAGCTAGAATCTTTATATGTCCTGGTTATGACATTAAACTGACCCTCACTGCCTTGTGAGTGATGTTGGATCATCAAAGGCTAGGCCCACCGCTTATAACTGTGGTTGCGTAAGGAAGGGCGTCCTGCGTAAAAATTAGCCAAATAAATTACTTATGATGACAGAAGTGACAATGGTTTCATCATAGGTAGCCAAACGGCAACCCCCGATCTCGGGGAAAATGTCGTCTAAACGTGTGTTGTTGTTGTAGAATCTTTATGTACTGTAAATTAATTTTTTCCTGCTTTACTGAAAAGGGATTCTTTTCATTGCTATTTCAGAAACTATTTTTGAGCCCAACTCATCGTGGTTTTTATTAGGTTTTTTGTGGTCTATAGCAACAGACCATCAACTGTGTGATTGGGAAAATTTTTTATTTTATTGCAAATTTAATTAAGTTAATTTGTTAGCTCGGTTGCTCATTGTTTGAAATATTTTATGAATTGTCATTAGATGCTTTGTCAAAGGAAGAAAATGCAGGTCAGACAAGAAATTCATCAGATGGTAATGAGGACCAGGCTGCCACAAATGTGAGATTTTCATGGTTTTTGTTTTCATACATATCGTGTAGTATATGCCAAATCAAGATGAATCAAGTCATGGTTGAATTAATGACCTGTCGTGGTTGTCAAGTTTTTTCTCTTTTTATATACTTGTCTTCAGTGGTGTAGCTAAAAATTTGCTGTGGGGGCCTTTAAAACTTTTGAAAATTTTTTTTAGTTTTCAACTACGAATTTTGCTATTGAAACCCAGTGATTTTATGGAAAATTTATCTTAATTTTATTGTTGTGAAATGGGCTTAAATTGTTTTCAGCCCAAATTTAAGTTTTTAGGTTGGTGTGTTTTGGGATGAATGCCTAACTATTCTATTCGATGAGTGTTAAATAAAATTTGTTTAATTAGTCAAGATTAATTTGTCTTCATGAGCTTGTCACTCTAGTAGCAATTTATAAAGAAGCATGAAATATAAATGTGGGTTTCTTTTACTAAAATACTCCGATGAATAAATTTCAAATATTTAGAATAAATGCCATGAGTGAAATTTTATGATAACAATGCAAGAGTCAATCAACAGATTTAATTAAGTTAATAATTTAATTAATTTGAAAACTTAAACAATAAATGTAAATAATAAATTTAAACAATAAGTTTTAGATAAATGAATTGTATTTAAAATTTTTAAAGAGTGTTATTTTATGTGTTTCATGCAGAAAATTCGCTATTTTTACTGTTTTCACCCGTTTTATGCATTGAGAATGAACTTTTTTATTAATTATTATTATTCTTTAAAAATCAGGATCTGACAGATGCTGAAACTGTTACGGCATGCAAAGCAGTAGTACAAAATCAAACAAATAAGTAAATAAATAAAAAAAAAAAACGGAGAAAGAAAAATGTTTTAACATGAAAAATAAAATAGAATAAAATAAATAATAATAATAAAATAAATAAAAGAAAAATAAAAGAAAGTGGAAGTAGTGGCATAAATACGCAAATTAATAGACTAGATGATGACTTAGTGAGTTGATTGATAAATAAAAAGTAGTTGTGTGAATGAAAAAGTTTTATTGAGTGTTAATATGTTTGAGGTGTCTTGTGATGAAAGTCTTTTCCTGATATGTAGATTGGGTGGCGACTTGATAGTTATGTTTGCGCTGACGAAAGTTGTGTGTTGTAATTTTAATTGGTGGGAGTAGGGGATGGATGACGTAACTGGATCAAATAATGTAAAATGTAGTCTTTCAGTTAAGATGTGTAAGATGTTATTCCATATATATGATGAATTAAGGATTTTATTATAATCATTTGGATTGGGATCAAGCCAGTTAATTATTTATTTATTTCAAATAATTTTTTATTTAAACAATTTTTTTATATAGCTTATACTATACAGTTCTTTATACACGTTTGAAGTTTTAGTGATAATTAAAATTTATATGCATTAAGGAAAATTATATGAAACACCGTTGAATTAATAAAATTTGCTTTGTTGGTTAGTTTACTAATATAAAATATCATGCAGTCAGTAAAGGAGAATAATATATCAAATGCTGAAGCCGTTACCGCTACTGTTGGCACTACTACTGCAGTTACTGCCACTACTACTACAACTAACAGTGCCACCACCGCTATTTCAACTCCTATCACTACTGTTAGCGACCAGAAAAGACATTTGCCAGATTGGATGGTAGGAGCTGCTAGCAGACAAAAGTCATCTCACAAACTGAATGATATTTCTAAGGAAAATGTTGAAATCTCTTCAAAATCTAAAGGTTTGTATCATGAATATTTAATCATCATGCTTTCCGACTATTTTAATTCATATGTAATTCAAGTAATTTACAACAAAATTTCCTATTCAATGGGCACATTCATGATTAATAGAAGCAACTTATAAAGTCTTACTGAATGGGTTTCAATTTCATAATAAATTAAATACTGCATTGCCATCGTTGAATCATCACTTGAAATGACTTTATTCTGTTGATAGTTTAATTATGTGGTTAGTTTGAATTAATGGTGTGTCACAAATGATCAAATTATTATCAACATCTTCTTTGACTATCACCCAAGGAGAAAATATACTTGGAAGAGTCCCGGAGACAAGGTAAGAAATATGATTGATTACATTACAATAAATAGACTATTTCGAAATGCTGTTTTACAATGCAAAAGTTGCCCTGGATCTGATTGTGACAGTGATCATAATCCAGTTGTTTGTAAAATCAAGTTAAAGAAAATCAAGAGAGAAGTGGTCCCAAAATGTTTGAATTTTGTCAGTCTTTCACAAAATGATGAGATGAAGGTCAAGTATTTTCAATTATTGACGGAAGACTTAAATCTAAATATGAAATATTTAAAGATGCCCTCATAGAATCAGCAAGGGAAGTTATACCTGTGAAGGAGCAGAGAAAAGGTCAGAAATGGATAACAGATGACATCATATCTCTGATGGATGAACAAAGGAAAATAAAAGGTTGCAATCTTGATAGTTAAAATAAGCTGAACAAAACAATCAAAAAATGTGCTTAGAGGCAAAGGAGAAATGGTTAAATGACAAGTGCGAAATCATTGAAAAGATCAAAAACAGTAATACATGTGCGATGTATAAAAACATCAAAGAAATCACTGGAAAAAGAGCTTGTACCGTTTCTAGATGCATAAAAGCCATATCCGGTTAAGTAATCTTAGAGAAAAAAAAAGTACTTGAAAGATGGACTGAATACATTAACGATCTTTTTGAGCGCCGATTAAAATGTAAAATTTATCAAAAAAAAAAGTAATGTTAGGTTGAAAACAAATAAGCCTTTAACAGTCTTCTGAATGTCAACAGATTTAAACTAGGGTCCCGTAAATGGCTTGGGAGATTGTTCCATATCCTAAAAGCTAAAACAGCAAAACTTATAAAGTTTTAAACTGAACATGATTTTTCATAGGCAACCAATGTAGTTGTTTTAAAATTGGCGAGATGTGGTCATATTTGAAGGCGCCAGACACAACTCTAGCTGCACGATTCTGAACTGACTGTAACATCATAATTGACTTTTCAGGTAAGCCGTTGAACACACTGTTGCAATAGTCCAAACGCAAATGGATGAATGCATGCATCATCATCTAAAGAGTTTTTTTTGCCTATAGATTTTTTTAACAAATTCAACTTGTGCAGTTGGAAAGTACAGACTCTCATCAATGATTTTATGTGATAATCAATTTTTAACTTAGAATCAATGTTAACACCCACACTTGAGGCATTTGAACAGAATTCCACTTTAAAATTATCTATATTTAGTGAGGAGATATTTATTCTTGAGAGCTGTTGTCAGGTTCCTACCGGCAATAGCTTTGTTTTACTCTGATTAAGTTTTAATCTGTTATTAATCATCCATTTATTGACCTCCCAGACAACGTGTTAATTTGTTACCCGACTTATCAAACTCCTCCGGCGGGCAGCTAACAATTATTTGTATATCATCAGCGAAGGCATGCTCTTGTGAATCCAAAAGACTTGATGACATCCAGGATTTCTTGTGTGTAGGAACAGCAGTGACCCCAAAACCGGCCCTTGAGGAACACCAAACTTTATATTCTTAATTTTAAACCAGGTTTTATTATACAAAATCTGCTCAGTTTGATTTGAAAAGTATGATCTGAACCCCTTTACACTAAAACTTTAACATAACTGCCACAGTAGAATATCATGATCTTTGCAATCGAAAGCTGCACTTGTATTTAGGAATGCAATCAGATACGTGTTGGTTATCCATTGTTGCACACAATGTTAAGAAAACATGTAGCAAGACCGTTTCTGTTGAATGATATTTCAACTGATTAATATGTAACTAATTATTTTTAGACAAATGGTTTACAGCTTCTTAGCGACAATTCTTTCCATTACCTTAGATATGAAACGATGATTTGAAATCTGCCTTTAATTAGCAATATCACTGACATCATGATCTATCCCCTTAAGAAGTGGTATTACCATTGTATGTTTGCAAGGTGCAGGAACAGTGCCAATAGTCAAACACGTGTTGATGAGACTTGCTAAAAATTTGGAAAATAAACTAATATGTTTTTGAAGAAATACGTGGGCAGACAATCAAGTAAACATGTTTTTGTTGGACAATTTAAAATTATCTTTATAATTTTTTCTTCACTATATTTCGGGAAAACTAGAAACTCGTTGCTTATTTCAATCCTCTTCTCAAGAAAAGATGATTTGTTACTAGCCGTTGCATCTCGAACTCGTTCAATTTTGTCTTCAAAAAATTTTAGAAAACCAACACTAGTGTGCACCGTTTCAGTCTTATCAATATTGTCAACAGAATCTTTGCACAGTAGTTTATTTAGTGCATTCCGTAATTGTTTTGGCCTGTTTCTATTCTCATCAACTAAATTTGGCCACAAATAGTTCTTTTTTAGCCAAAACCACAATTTCTTTGATTTCAGTGCACTAATCTATTTATCTTTTCATCACTTGACATCGATTTTCTATAACTTCTTTCAAGCTTTCTACAAAGCCCTTTATGCTGCCGACATTCATTATCATACTATGGCACTACAGAATCACGACGACATTCTACTCTGTGTGGCGGTGTAACTATATCTAAAATCCTTTTTATTTCATTTACAAACAGATCAAACCTGAACATGCTTTACCAATCGGCGAACAGATAACCAATGAAATAAATGTTTCTTCATCAGTATGTTTGCACCATCTGATCGTTCGGTAGTATTTACTGATGCGTTTTCTTCTAAAAGACAAACAAGCTTTAACCAACCCTTGGTCAGAATGTATTCCACTTGGATAAACCATTACATCCAAATTATACAAACTGTTACTAGAAACAATCTAATCCAGTGTTCCTCCTATGCTACGAGTAGGCTGGTCAACTCAATTTTTCAAAAGAAAATCATCAAACAATTCCAGAAATGATCTGGCATGCGGACATTCTAGTCTATCGACACGAACATTGAAATCACCAATCAAAACAAGGTCTGAAACCAACAGCAACATATTATCCAGAATACATCTAAGTTCCCTAAAGAAAGCAGTTGTGATGGGCATCGATCTAGGTCTATATATGGCCAACAGACCAAATTCATGCTTACTATGTCATTTTTATTGCGTTTGCCTCAAGGTAGTTAATGACGGTATGTCAAATCGTCTGTGTCTGAACCTCTTTCTAAAATAAATTATCAATCCATTATGATTTGGATCGTATTTTCTGATATAATCAACACAGCCGTACCTGTCAGGCATTGCCGATTTTACAGAAACATCATTTTGATTCTCATGCCATGTTCCAGTTAGCAATAACACATCTAGTTCATCAACCAAGAGTTCATACACATCACTTAATTTAGATGCTATTGATCCGATATTTAACAGTCCAAAGCATATGTTACCATCATTGAAATCATCATCAAAGCTCGGCATACTACCAACAAAACCGTTTGATGAACCTTCATTTTTACAAAAACCATCTAATTTTCTGTCCTCTTCATGAACCTTACTATCTTCCAATTTCCAACCGCTTCCCTCACTCTGTATAAAAAACCTTGTGACATGTCGTCTCTTTCGCTTTAGCATCCATCACCAAATTCTTCAGTTCACTCCTTCGCTCACGCGTCAAATCATTACATAGTCTGATGTTTTTTTAGGTTATCTTTTAACGACCTAATTTTAGAGGCATGCTTTAAAAGATCCTCTTCCGTATTCAGACTATCCAACTTTATCAAGACCGGACGAATAACCGATTCATTCTTTCTACCTAATCTAGAGACTGACCTGACATGACCTTTGAAATGTGCTTGAATATCTTTATTGCAAGTTCACAGTCGTTTTGATCTTCTTTCTCTGACAAGTTGAAAATCACTAGATTCTTTTCTCTCTCTTTTAACCCACTGGCCTCATTCAATGTCTTTTGAACGTCTTAGACCTGATTGTTTATATTTTCAACAATGCTTGCCCATGAAGCTTATTGTGTTACCCTGCTTTCAAAAAGAGGATGTACGAGGACAGGCCGGATGATTCGCACCCGTCAACTTCTTTTCATTTGTGCGTAGATGGCAATTATTTGGATGTGAAGTATGCCAAGGTCCAAGATTGGACGTTCAACAAGACTGATTAACCCGTGTGATCGACAAGCAGCAACCAAGTCAAGAATGGAAACAGAAACATCACTTGATTGATTCATTTTGTTGATAGATGTATAAATATTCAGATAATTTTGGGTTTAGAATATCGTAAATACAATTATTTATAAAGATCACTGCGTTTTTGGCATTGTAGTTTAGTTTCTCAAATTTTATAACGAGACTTTTATCATCTTGATGAAGTTTATTAAGGTTAAATAAAAAACTTTTATTATTATTTTTTTAATTTAATATAATTTTAATAAAACGCAGCGATCTTTATAAATAATTGTATATATATATATATATATATATATATATATATATATATATATATATATGCTTTTGCCACCTTGACAACTGTCGTTTACAAATTTTAAATTTTTTGTTAGATTTTCATGCTTCTTTTTTGAATCTATTTCTATATATTTTTAATAATATTAAAACTAAAAATACTGATCACTAAATTAATAAATAATGCACAGACGATGATGGTTTAACGTCAAAAAATTTAATAAATAATTAAATAATTTTAATAAAATGTTTGTTAATAAAAATAAAGTTTCGATTTTAAACTGACTCAATTTTGTTGATAAAAATTTACTAAGACAAATTGAAAAATTCGAATATAAGTTGATAAATTGATAAACACTAATAAATCGGTTTTTATTACATATTGTCAAGACTTCGGTCTTATATCAGCATATATATCATCATCGTTTCAACGTCTGTGCTTCCGCGCTTGCACGGGTTGTACGGTTTCCAAGGATGCAACTTCTCCGTACATCGCGGTCTTATGCATCTTCCCATCTCAACTTTATCTTTCTCATGTCATCTGCCACACACTTCTTCCAAGTTTATCCTCCTCTTCCGCTACCCTTCTCTCCGTCTACTATCACATGTCTACATGCTGACACCCAGTCATCCGTTTCTCTCCGTTCCGCATGTCCAAAACATCTCAATCTACCTTGCCTCGCCCTATCACACACATGTGCTATATTTAACCTTTGTCGGATCTCTTCACTCGTTTTTCTGTCCCTCAGTGTTACGCCACACATCCACCTAATCATCATTTTTTTCTGCCCTTCCCATACGCTGCATTCCTCCCACTTTCATGGCTTATGTCTCACTGCCATACATCGTCACACGTTAAACATACGTGCTGTATATTTTTCCTATTACCTTCGAAGAAGCATCTCTTGCTGTTAAAATCGGAACTAGTTCTCGAAACTTAGCTTTACAATTTAAATTGTTAATGTTACGTTTTAGATGTCTATGCTGAGAGTTTAAATTGTTGAAAAGTAAAAATCTTATACATAGTTATCTAATATAATAATTACTACTGATTACAATACACACTTTTACACTTTTTAGCTGGTCTGAAAAAAGGAAAGCAGGTTGATTACTGTGATGATGATGATGATGATGAGGAGGAGGAGGATGTTGATGAGAACGAAGAGAGCAATGATAGTAACAAGGATGATTATATTGAGGAAAAGGTCAAAAAGCAGAACAACAAGAAGGTTCCAACCACTAGATTGAGAAAACCTCCAACTAGAAGACGAGGAAGTGATGATGACGACGACGATGATGGTGCCAAAAGAAGGAAGAGAATTCCAAGAGCAGCTACACAAAAAATTCCAAAATACAGTAAGCACATTAATTGCGTTAATTTATTTTCTGTATAATTCCGCATTATGTGAGGAATGATGCATTTGATTTTGCAGCTGATGATGATTTTGTAATGAGTGATGAAGATTTTGTCATTGAAGAAGATGACAGTGAACAGTCTGAAGGAGGAGACAGTGATTTTATCATGGATGATGCTGAGTCAGGCAGTGATTGGGATGCCAAGGTCAAGGTTTGTTCAATTATTATTTATGTCATGCAATTCCAAATTACCAGTATTCAAAACTGCTCGTTACCATATTTCTTTCTAAAGAACTTATCACTATCACTATTTATTGTCTGATTGCGTAATTATATTTAAATTTTGCAAAACTAATTAAAAGCGTAGCGGCAACAAAGGAAACAAAAGAAGATCATCATCTGGAAGAGGAGGAGGAAAGAGAAGAAGAGTTGATGAATCAGATGAGGAGGAAGAAGAGGATGAAGATGAATCAGGAGGGGATGATGATGATTACAAACCTCGCTCCACTAAAAAAAGAGGTGGAAGATCGAACAAAAGAAGAAATAGAAAACGAAATAGCGATGAGGACGATGATGACGATGAAGATAATGAAGACGATTATAAGAGCAGGCGTAGGCAAAGTTAGTTTTTCAGAGTTATTATGTACAGTATTTTTGTGGTTTGTCAGACGTTTTTTTAAGTTTTCTTGGCTTTGTTTAAAATTATTTTTAGGTAGCAAAAAGAATAAATCTCGTAACAAAAGAAGTGTAAGCAAAAGAAGAAAAAGGTCTGATGATGACGAGGAAGAGGAAGAGGAGGAAGACGATGTTAACGATTCATGGAAAAATTCTAAAAAAGTCACAAACAAAAGGAAAAGAAGTAAGTCAGAGGAGGAAGATGCGGAAGAATGTGATGATGACAATAATGGGGATGGAAAGAAACAAGAAAGAAAAAAGGCGAAAGTCCCATGTCAATTTGGGGCTGACTGTTTTCGGTTATTATTATTATCATTTTAGAAATTTTAATATTCAGCCGTTTGTTGTTTTCAAATGGATAAACGCAGTGATCTTTATAAATTTAGGAAAAACCCGAAACATTTAGAAGAGTTTAGTCATCCTAAGGCAGCAGTTGAAAATGACGATGATGGTCCTCGCAAGAAACGAGCTGCTGCTCTTAAGCAAAAAGGTTAATCTTGTCAATGTTTTTATCAATTTAAAAGAGTTTTGAATTATTAATGTCAGAATTGACATTTCTTGCAACGCAAATCTTGGTTACAAACAATTTTTTAACCGGTTTATTATGCCGATGATAAATTTTAATTTAGTTATTTAAATAAACTAAACTCACTTATAAGAATCGCAAACAATTCATTTGTTTTCTTATAACGTTTATTTATTGAAATGTTTAATTTAAATTGTCACAGCTCTATGCTGTTGAAAGTTCATTGAGAAATTTTTCAACGCATAATAATTAGCTAGACATGTTTATCAGAAAATCTCACGCCAAATCATATAGTGTATATGATGAACGTAATTAAATATATAATTTTCTATTTGCGAGTCACAAATTGAAGATATAACGATAAAAAAAATGA
The DNA here is from genome assembly GCF_000326865.2 of Helobdella robusta. Lineage (NCBI taxonomy): Eukaryota > Metazoa > Annelida > Clitellata > Rhynchobdellida > Glossiphoniidae > Helobdella > Helobdella robusta. The sequence continues at coordinate 8,766,515 of NW_008704902.1, read as the reverse complement.
AAAATTTATGCAAGTATATAATGAGTAACTAATTGTAATTAAAACAAATTTACAAGTATACCAACTTAATATTTACTTTGAAATTCCAAATAATTTGTCTAGTAGGTTTACAAATGTTGTTAGAATACTTTTAAATCTTGACGTTTGCATGGTTACCTAAATGCATATACCTACATCTCAATATAAATAAAGCACATTATTGAAAATTGTTGAGGAAATTGAAAAGTTAATGCAAAATCATACTAAATTATAAAGATAATAAAATAATTATTTATAAAACCGAGAAATAGAAATTGTTTGAACAAATGAAATAAATATCAAACAAGCTAAAATGGTATAAAAAAATTTTGAGTGATTAGAATGCAATGTTGCAGGATCAAATCATTATGAACATAAGTTTGATTACTTTCGAAAGATTAGATATTAACAACTAATCTAAATGAAATATCTAAATAAAACAATTGTTTATGTTGTAGTAATTTGAAAACAGATGAAAATACAAGGACAAATTAAAAAAATAGACAATTTTAACTTGCCAAAATTTTTTTTTGGAACCAAGATTTCGTTAATATGATAACGTGCCCTAGCACTTTTATTGGTTTATAGTATTGTTATTGAAAAGCCTCCTTAAATAAATATCTTATTTATTTATTTGAACAAAGCACGGGCTATTGCCCATTACCGAATTTACAGGAAAAAAATACATAGTATTATACATGCATACCACGATACATTCGTACAATTGCTTCACAAGTATAACCACGAAGATAATGCATTATACCATGGCAGATTGAAAATAATTTCCAAAAACAATAAATTAACACTAACAGTGTCTTGAGTGTCACCATAAATGCAAACTTATAAACCAAGATATAATAAAATACTTTATCCATCTAACCCCATTAATCCCATCCTACACCTGAATAGCATAAAATTAACTACACATTTCCCATGCAATAGAAAAAATAAACAAACATTCATGCATCCATCTAATTTCCTTAACCTCCCCTACCCATATACCAACTCATATACCCACCTACTCATGAATCATTAATTATTATATCAGATAATTATATTAGAACCTAGAAATTTCATTAACTATTTACCAATCAATAAAAAAACCAAACAATCATATGAAAAACAATAATAATAAGAAAGTTATGAAATCAATACAAAATATAATTATCCAAAAAATATATAAATGAAATACGCACATGCATTCAACCTTAAAATGGGTAATGAAATAATCAATCCAAGTCAATCATACATATTCTCAGTCATTACTGATAAAAAATTAAACAAGTACATATTTTTACCTATATTTATGCTCATATTTTTACCATATGATAATTATTACATTAACCTCATAATATGAGTATTATAAATGTTGCATAAGTAATTCTCTCATTAATTCACTCCCATCCATCCATGAAAAATTCTTATTCTCTCATTAATTCACTCCCATCCATCCATGAAAAATTCTTATTCAATCATACTAATATATTAAAAATCTCAAACCATTTCTACTTATCAGCACACACATCCAATTGAACCGTCAGTTTAAAAGTATCACCTATATTGAAATTTAGCATCACCCCAAAACAAATCCAAACGAGATTTAAAAACACTTGTATTTGGAGAGTCAACAACAGATTATGGGAGTCTATTCCAGTCCGCGACTACTCTGTTACAAAAAAAATATTTTCTAACATTTTTTGTAATTCTTATCAGAATTACAATTGAATATCTTAGTTCATTGGAGATCGAAACGATCAATTTCAATTTTAAGTGGTTTTTGAAAGCTTCAATCACTTAGAAAATCAATATTAAGTGCCAAATTTTTTGCTTGACATCATTTTAATAACGTGTGTTATCTAGTTTTAGTGTTTAAATTAACACCCTGATAAGTGACCTGACCAATTGTTATTTTTCAAATGAAATGGAATCACACAAATGCTTGAAGGATGAATTTCAAACAACTTTTACAGTCTAAAATTTGAGAAATACAACAAAGATCAAACGAAAGCTTAACTATATGTTCAATACCAATTTTTTTAAATTAAAAATTTTTAAGGACTTTAGTGATTACTCAAAATTTGATGAATATAAAAATATTAGTTGTTTAACGTTCATTATAATTTTAATACGTATAAGATATATATAAATAAACTTGTTTTTATTGAGCCTAACATTTAAAGTTTTTGTAATCTTGATTTTAATAATTACGATTTCTATTCAACTGTCTTTTTTAACTTATTTTTCATTTTGTTAGTCAAGTCACCAGATTGACTTAATGATGAATTTTAACTTGATGATAATGGGAAGGATTTATATCGTAAAGGATGACTGATCTTCAGTTTTGTTTGAAACACTAATATATTTTGCGGAGCCCCGTCAGTTTTGTTTTCACAATGTTGTTGACTTCTTACACTTATACCTTATTTATTAGCAGCAGAAATGCAAACTTTGAGGCGTGGTATTGAGACATCCTCACATACAGTAAAACTAAAACCATGAAAAAATGAGTAAGAAAATATCAAATGACGAAAAACTTTTTTTCTATTAAAAAAAAATTAAATGTCTTATACTCTTCTAACAGAGAAATCAACAATGCATGATGTTCAAAAATTCGCTAACCAAAAAGATTTTTTAGAAAGGATAATTATCCAGATCTTTTTTTAATACAAAAATCAAATTATTTTTTATCAATCTATTGTAAAATTTTACTAATTCAAAACCACCTGACCCAAATTGACATGTTTGTACCACTTAGTGGGCAAATGTGATACATATATATCAATCAATCTTCGTTTCGCGTCCAGAGACCCGGTTCCCGAGGTAGGACGTGGTTTTCTTTGCCATAAACTTTTTGTGCCAAATTAGACGATCAGTTGTACCCATTTCATTTAAATTTAGAGCTTTCATGTCTTGCTCGATTGTTTGCGACCAGGACTTCTTTGGACGGCCTTTGGGACGTGTGCCAGGTACTTCAACATCTGCAAGAGAAGTTATGGCACTGTTTTCACTTCGTTTGACATGACCAAACCACCGCAGACTGTGTTGCCGGCATTCATTCTTTATATCATCTAAACCAGCACGACGCAGGATTTCGGTGATTTGATTGGTCCTTCAGACTAATTCGTTGCATCCATCGGAGCATTTTCATGTCGGTTCGTTGAAGTTGTTGTTCTAGTTTGGTTGTCATTGGCCATGTTTCTGCACCATATAACAACACCGGACGTATCACAGATTTATAAAGTCTTGATCGTAGTGGTTGGTAGTGGGATGTCACGCCGCATCAATATAGAGGAAAGTAGATGCCATTTATTCCAGGCTGCACTTATGCGTGCTCGAACGGCAGCTTCAGCTGTTCCAGTACAATCCAGAACATCCCCTAGATATTGAAACGATGTGACTTTCTCTATCTTAATGGCTTCAAAAACATTGCTATTTCGTATTTGTTTTTGTGGATTGATGCAAGCAGGACAAACAAAATTGGACACTTTAGGTAAAGTACCAATTATTTTTGAACAACGTTTGTGACACCACTGGTTACACTGCAAACTGAACAGGGCCATCGTCCAGTAGCTGTGGATTGGATGGGTTCACCAGTATTCATTGCTTTGGATTTGCTGATGTTGACTTTGAATCCATGATCGGCGAGTCTGGTGTTCCAATCTTCAAACATCTGTGCTGCATTCTGCTCAGACGTGGCTGTTAAAACGATATCATCAGCATATATTAGATTCCAAATGTCACCAGTGCGTATCGGTTTTGTGATTTCTTCCATCACAGTTATAAATAACAGTGGACTGAGAATCGAGCCTTGGTGAACTCCAATGCCGATGTCAAATGCATCTGTGTTTCGAACCGTTGTGCTGACGAGAGTCTTAGTATTTGTATACATTTCCATCACAAGTCGAACAAGATATTCTGGAATGAGTTGTCGACGTAGACTCCACCTGATTGCTTCAAGGGGAACTCGATCAAATGCTTTTTCAAGGTCTTCAAAAATGTGTGATAGTTGTTGATGCTTTGCGAGGTACTTCTCTTGCAGTTGCCGAAGGATGTGAATTGCATCAATTGTTGATTTCCCCGCTAGGAAACCAAATTGATAATTTCCGATTGTGATGCACTACGTTAATCTTCTCTCAATGATTTTCTCGACAATTTTCAGGGAGTGTTCTAACAGACGTATACCCCGATATGATGAACAGTTCAATGGATCACTTTTGCCTTTGATTTGTTTCGTTTAACAGACGGTTGAAGTATTCTCTCCACTGTAGCTTGGTCTCATCTTGTTCAAGAACCATCTCATTTTTGATACATGAGGCACCAACTATGTCTTTTTTCGTACGCTTCGCTTGTTTTGCTATACGATACAGAGATTTCATTTGTTCACCTTTGCTTTTAGTGAGCCACTCTCTGCACTGCTCTGTCCGGGCCAATGCAACTTGACGTCTTGGATTGTTGTTCTTCTCACATGTGATATATGATACATATATAAAGACTATAAAATCTCACCAGTCTTTAAAATAAAATCTTTATTTTAAAAAAGGTTATTTAATTCATTGCAGTCCAGTACACAATACAACAGTTTTTAAACGGTCGTCAGAGACAGCAGACAATACTACGATCTGCTGCTTAAAAATAAACTTTGTAAAATTTTAAATTCTTCAAGATTCAGCAAACCAAAGAGCCTAGATAAGCTTATTAAAAAATTTAAACATATAAATGTACATATAATTTTATTATAAATTTATTAGTAGAAGTATATAACGTCATGAAATAAAAGAAAAATTATATAGTTATGAATAATTACAAGACAACCAGGTCAACCCAGCCGTCCATCCTTTCGAGGTCGGTAAATGGGTAGACGACGTAAGTTGTCGCATGTTTGCCGGCGAGATGGCTCAGTGGTTCAAATGCTCGCTGAGTCAAACATCTCAATAGCTATCATATACTCAGCGTGTGTGATGCACATAAATGCATGTGTACGTCGTGTGAAAAGAATAAACAGCTTTTGTGGTGAAGATGGCTGCTTCAAAACAATAGATAAGGATTTGAAGAACATAATAAAAAGTTATATAGATAATATATATCTGATATATTGTAAGTGGCTCTGCGTATGTCAGAGCTGCAATAATAAAGACTAATAAAAAAAAGACCGATATAAGTTGAAATTCTTTTATATTATTGTTTTATAATAATGGTGATGATGCAACGTGGTTATTTACTTTTTTTTTTTTTAGAAAAATTAGAGGCAATGCACGATAATGAAGATGAAGGTGATGAAGAAGATGTCGCTGAAGACAATGTTTCAGAGCTGGCCGCTAAAGAATAACGTGGACGCGTTGTCAAACTTATATATTCTTATATTACTAATTTAATTTTTATTACGATGATATGATTCAATGAACTATAGCATAAACTCGTGTGAATGTTTGGTGTATTTGGTTTTTATGATTATATTTATTTCAGTATTTTTTACATCATGTTAAGAATCACCAATGTTCTCGTATAAAGTTTTAAGAAATGGCTAAATTTAAAATTTATTATCTTTTGTTTGAAATTTGTAAACCCACATATTTGTTTTCACTTATTTGTTTTATAATTATATCCGCATGAAAGTGATCCTAACGTGGAAATGGAGTTACTAAATTGTTCGCCTATATTTTCATTTAAATACATAACTTAATCCAATTATATCTTTTTAGTTTGTCGCCATCCTTGGATTGTTACGTCAAGCTGAAATGGTTAATTATTGATAAGACAGTGTTTTTAGTGAGGGTTTCTTAGATTAATTTTTTTGTTAATTTGATCACAAGTGGCATTGAACAATTCTATTAATAACTTCTGCAAGTTAAAATGAGTTTTTTTGTTACGGAGCTGCCGTGGCTTTTGGTTATCGCTTGGGATTGTTATGTGATCGATCGTCGGAAAACTAATTGATCGATCGATTAATTGACTGGTCAATTGATTGGTTGATTGATTGATTTTATTTACACTATTATGCACGCGTAATGCGAGAGTTGTCCAAATTTGTTCAACTCAACTGTTCCCACAAAATTTTTGTTTTTTTAATGCTTTTAAATCAATTCATACCGTTTTTTGAATTGTAAGAAATTGGCGATATTTTAAAAATTCTTAATTTATTTAGTTATTTATATTCTTTTAATTTTATTTCTCCGGTTATCGCAACTAAGTGTCCATGTTACAATGAATGGCTTGTTAAAATTGGTCGACACTCCTGGCGTTATACGAAAAACACTGCTAACTGACGTCAGCACTACACTCGCCTGCAATTTCTAACGGATATTCTGACATTTTAAATTATAAATTAAAAAATTTATTCTGTTAAAATGGGTTGAAATAATTTAATTCGATGTCGTTGCGGGTTCTGCAAGAACAAAAACGCTCAAAACTCGAAAACCTCAATCTATTCGTAGCAGAACACGACGCAAACGTGAGGTCGTCGCCATCACCCTCTCTAACATTGCCAAATGTCTGGCAACTGAAAATTTTTATCGCCTAAAGTCGAAGTCGACAACAGAAACCTCTCCTTTAAATTCGACTTTCATGAAACCAAGCTCAACAGTTGGAGATTAACGTTCATTTTCAAACTCATCAGCAAACGCTGCCGAAATTTGATAAATTAAATGATTTTTACAACTGCGTTTTAAACCATGGCGCACGACTACTTTCTTACAACTTCAGCATCGTCAATCAAAAAAGGAAACCAGACGGCAGCGTGAATAAATCTGTTAAATTGTTAAAAGAAGAAATCAACTGAAATTGTTGGGCCAACAACTATCAACAAGCTGAATCAATAAACATTGAGATCAAGATTTCCGTCGACAAAATATTCCGACGCAAAACGTCAACAACTAACCTACTCAAACATCGATCCTGATGGTTTAGCACCAGGTTTTTGCACCAGAGATTAGCACCAAAAGATTTTGTAGTTTTGCTTTTTTATTTAATTCAACTAAAAGCTTGAGCCCGCTATTGAACGTCACCATGTGCAAAAACTACTTCATCTTCGGTGACACTCGCCATGACAAACATCAGCTGCCAAACTGGATTTGGATCACCAAACTTCTTAGGCTGCCATTGTAACACAAACACGCTAGTTACAACAAAGTTTCAACATTTATTAATTCGTAAATATCAAGCTACTCGATCAAATCTCAATTATTCCATTTAAAAAATTCCAAATACTTGGAACTATTCTCTATTAAGTCATCTTCCATAGTTCCATCATGTTATACTAATTTACAAAAAAAAAAATGCCAACAGCCCTTCACATTTCCACTCCAATAATACTGCAACCATCGCTAACTAAAATTGTTTTCATTTATTAATAGCAGAATGTACAATTTTGTTGAGCAATCTAATATTCTAACATTCAAAAAGTTTTCTAACCTGAAGTTGATGACTTGACCGAATAAACTCAAATGGTAACGCACATGATCAAAAACGTGTAAATTCATCAACGTTCTATCCCATTTTCTCATGGCTGTTCATCAATCTGTGCTTTAATCCCCTAATTTTATTAGTTGACAAGAAAAAGTTAACGGCGTGTCTACACATGAAGGCTTACAGCTTTATTAAAGACTAGAGCTTGACTTCAATTCTCCGATGACACGAGGTTATCATTGCAAACAGCAAAGATAGTGCCCAAAAATGATTGACAAACCTGAACCAGAACTGGTGCAATGCAACTGGAATAAGTATGAGGATTGCCAAAGGCCGTTCGTTTGGCATGAGAGAGTGTGGCACATATAAACAGTTTTTTCGAACGTTGACCAATAACGACAAACCAATTCTACTAGACACATCGAAATGAATGATCATTTGGACTAAGGAAACTTTAGGATTTTTAAGAACGTAGTACAAAAGTGAAGCAACAACTGACCCAATAACTAAATCATGCGCTATCTGTTATCTTATCAATGGGCTGAAGCAATACAATTTAATTACAATTCAATTTAATTACAATGTTTTAAAATTATTAAGTTAAACAAATATTTTGTATTAGTTGTTTGTTAAAACTCATGCAATTTCGTAAGCCTTGGTCCCTTAGATTTACATCCAAATCCTTTTCATTAATAATATCTACAATGTTTTGTGTGATATCAATAGCCTTCTTTCCGGCAAGAGGAATAAATCCTAATAACGATTTTCCGACCTCTACATTTTTGTTTTTGATATTGACATATCTGATAATCTGACTTAATTGGTCTTAGTAAGATGTATTAGGTGTTGAATAAAACATTATGCCATAATACTTCGTTTTTTACATCTTCAATAATTTTCTGCTTCACAATATAGAAATAGATTCATTTGGTTGGTATTTAGTGACTGCAACAAATATCGCCCAATTTCGTCTTCTTTTAAATCGTTTCGTCCGACGTTGTTCTTCAACGTGTTGATATCAATGAAATACTAAAATTAACGATATGCCACAAATTGAACTTCATTAAATCTATAAAACATAAATTGTTGAAATACTCAAAACCTGTATAGCAATTTGACAGACGAGTTAGAAAGTCCAAAAATAATAATCAACACATTTGAAATTTCACCATATATTTTAGATTGTCCTTAGTTGATATTGTTTGGTTGAAACAATTTTACAACAGTTTACTTAATTCTGTCATATCGTCATCGTACGCTATTAATTGTGATAAGCATTCGAACTGAACACAATTTTACACTGATTTTATTTCTCCATGCACTCATTTAAAACGAGCGAGCATAGCAGAATATTTAACAATTTTAGATTTTATTTTTTGCAGTAGTTTTTTGGAAAATAAAAGTGTTCTCATTCTACTGCAAGATATTTTTTCTACTTTTTATAAATTAATCAGAAAATGCTTGATACAGCAACTGTCAGCCAATGTCAATCTCTTCAGATGACGCAAGGTGGCATTCAATTATGCTTTTTTGTAAAACCAGGTAGACCAATAAATGTTATAAGTCCAGTTGTATATTCAATTTATTTTATTTATGCAGTACAAGAGTAGAAGGAACTCATCCTTTAACATGCATCTTCCACACATTACGGTCTGACGTACCCATTCTATAATACATGTGGACAATTGAAGTTCAAGAGTTCACAATTTGCCACGAAACCAACCTGGTTTGCTCAGAATTCAGCAAGATAAATGAATATTAAGGAAACCTTAAAACTTAAATGAAAATGTTAACCAAAGTAAATTAATTATTATTTTTCCAAACGTTTCAATTGACAATAAATTTAAACTACCATTAATTGGCATTTTATGACTAACTAATTTATAAACAAATTTATTTTATCTGTGATTTTGCCATCAAATTGTACTTATCCCCGACTACGAGCTAAGAGTTTTTTTTAGACATTATAATGTACACATTGTAAGTATGCCTTATTTATTAATAAATTTGAATTAAATGAAATATTATATATTACTACTAATTTTATTATTTATTATCATCACATCGTAAGACCACACACAGAAATGTCCACCGAACTATAAATGTCATGATCGTGAGAAATAATTTGATATTTCAAAGTAATTCTTCTCGCAAATTCCTATAATCTGTAAAAAATTGGATAAATTTTTTCATGCTTTTTTTTATGATACTATGAAAACTTTGCAATCTGTGCATAGATCGATCAAAATAATACGACTCTATGAACTGCACAATTCGTCTATAATAATTTAGGCGAGCAGTCGCGTTACGCATTCAATAGTCCTGCTGCAATCTCTACGTACAATCCAAATTTTTTTCATCTTTTATTATTCTGCTCTTTTAAACTGGTTAATGGAGTTTTTTCAATATTATTTATACAAAATAATTTAAAGAGTTTGTTATCTTTAAGGTTTTCTTAATTGTAGGACCATTTCAATTCAAGCAAGTTGGTTTTTATGTCAAACTATTTTATTAATGATGTTTTTCTTCTCTATTATTTTAATAGACAAACTGTAACTTTGTTTTTAAAATTGCAATTTTGTGTTTTTTCATGTTATTACTATAACATTTAAAAATCACTAATTCAAAATAACAATAAAATTAGCAATTTATTAACAGTTATTATTTAAATAATCAATTAAAAATAACAATAATTTAATAAGATGTGACTAATAAACACGTATTTATCTCTGGTGATGAGCATTTTGCGGTTTGTATCACACACACATACACGCAAACGCACACACTAAACTTCAAACAGCAAGTGGAACACGTTAGCCACCACAAAGCAGCAAAAGTGAAGAAAGCCTTATCACGAATAATGCTTTACGTGGCAGGTCCAAAAGAGAACAGGTGAATGTTACTGCCGTCTGTTGTTAATTCGGTATTAACATACGGAATTCCAGTCTGGGCTGATACACTTAAAACCCATGACCCACAACGAAAACTCTCATCGGTGTATCGACGAAATGCTTTGAAAGTTGCCAGCGTCTTCCGCACGGTTTCCGAAGTTGCGATTTGTGTGATTGCTGGTATGTTGCTTATTATGGAACTGGCCAAAGAAAGGAAAACTTTATATCGACAAAAAAAGAACAACTACTTTGAACACAGATGAACTCAAATTAGAAGAGCGACAACACAGCGTGCACCGATGGCAAATGCAGTGAGAATCTGCAACAGCTGGGAGGTGGACATACCGTCTAATACCTCAAATAAATGATTGTTTACACCAAAACCATGGTGAGGCTTACTATTACCGGACGCAGATGTTTTAAGGGACATCGACGTTTTTGAGCATATTTCCATCGCTTTGGGCATGATGTATTTTCGGAATGCCAATACTTCCCAGGAGTTAATAAAGATGCAAAACACGTATTATTTGAGTGTCCTCGTTTCAACATTCTTAGAGAGCAAACTTGGAAACTGTTTTCCAACAGAAAACCCAACCAGAGAACATAGTGATAGCCATCCTTTCATCAAAAATTGCTTGTCATGTAACTGATGCATTCGCGTTTGACGTTCTCCATAATCTGCGCATAAAGGAAAGGCAAAGATCAAATAATAATCAAAGATAGAAGGTAGATATTCAAATGTTGCGGTTTTCAAAAACTGAAGGAATAGCATATAGCTATGATCCTCTTCCGTGTAGCAATGCCTAACGGCGGGTCAGCGTGAGAAACAGGGGCCAAATGTCGAGGAGGTTTTAAGTCGGTATGGGATGTACTCGAGTCCGATATATTCAGGAGATGTACCTCGGAATACATTTTCTACCACAAAACACACACCAAACACACCACACACTAATGCTACCACACACACACACACGCATATATATATACATATATGCGCAGTTGTACGTTTTCACTTCACAGGAATCGATGAGTAAATTATCAGCAACCGTTTCAGACTCAATAAAGGCTGTAGAAGAGTGAATGTAAAATTCAACAACATTAAAATCAGATAAATGTGCTTTGGTAGTCAGCGCAGATTACAAAATGTGGATAATTTCAAAGAACCAGTTGTTGATCTAGGCCTCGTTCTCGACCAATCAAGATATATTCTTTGGAAGATCTGTCAACGATCCTTTTACCAACGTCATAAAATAAGAGCGATCAGACGATATCTCTCAGAAGAGTTTACAAGATCTCTGGTGACCAGCTTTGTACGCAGATTGATTACTGCAATTCAATTCTGTACGGTGTGAATGAAAGTTAACTGACATTTATTCAATTGGTTTTGAGGTCTGCCGCTAGACTAACTGCTCGAGTCTCTAATTTTGACGGCGTTTCTGATTAAAAAAATAGAACTTCATTGGATATCAGTGGAAGACAAAATACGGTCTGAAATATTTTTCATGGCATAAAACTGTCTAACTTAGGAATGGGCAAACTTTTGGCTGTGAGGGCCGCATTGAAAACTATTTAACTTTTAGAGGTAAAATAAAATAAAATTAGCATAAAATGGCTTGGCCACATGCGGCTCACTGGCCGTAGTTTGCCGATCTCTGGTTTTATTGGAAAGAGATGTTAAACCTAGTTTCAAATGTTCCTGAAAGAAATAGACTGAGATTGACAAAATACGAAAATCTTGTTTGTCCTCCATTCAAAACATCTCATTTTGGTGCTTAAAGGTTTTCTGTTGCAGCAGTCAAGACTTGGAAGTCATTACCGTTTGACCTAAAAGTTGATACTAACGTCATAAGTCAGGTGTTCAGAAGCTGGTTGAAACATAATTTTTTCAACAAAACGAAGCACAATTAGCGCCTCTGATGATAACTCAATAGAGGCACTCTACAAATCTACAATACAAACAATACAATATATACATATATATATATATATACATACATACATACATACTTACTTACAAACATACATACATACTTACAAACATACATACATATAAAAATATTTATATATTTATGTTCATGTGTGTGATATGTGTCGGTGCGTGTACAAAAAATTACACCGCATGTAAAATTTTAAGAGATTGATAGTTGGATCACTCGATCTGAATACATTTGCTGTCATTTGCATCCGCGAAATATTATAAGCACTTTTGTAATTATTAGAAAAACTGGTTTTAATAACTTTCAAATATGTAAGCGTCTTATTATTTTAAATTTTAGTTTTCTAAAATTCAAACATACATATAATTTCATAGATTCGAGATGTGAAATAATATGTTGCATTTGCATGAAATAATTCGACAAAAATTATGGTGCGGAATTAAAGTCATCAATTATTTATCGAACTACTAAGCGATAACGCTAATGATATACCATGCCTTTCCTTAACTAATCAAATCTTCGCTTCCTACTACATAACACCAAAATAGCACGCACGTCCTCCCCTAAATCACAAAATGACTAGTCAGCAGTATTACCGCATTCCCGTGAAATTTCACTTGTTCGTATGCAAAGGTTCAACGCAATAAACGCTGCCATTGCCACTGCATCTTGAAATAATTGTTCACTCGCTATTATATTGGACGTATAATTCTTTCATCAATTATTCAAACCCTTTGTATGAATGTGTTCGGATGTTTGTTTCACAGTGCACGCGCTTTCCTTACAAAGCAAAACATTTCAATAAAATTGTACTCACAAGGTTCATTGTAATGTAAATTATAACTCATCCCAAACATTCAAATACGTATTTCTATATTCATATTGTACCAAAAATAATCCCATAATCACTTCATTAATTTCATTCCTATTTACTGTTTTGCTAGGTCAAACATTCAAATTCAACTAAAAAGCAAAAATTTTTTCAACTGTACAAACTTTTATGTAAGCTGATAAAATTTACGAGCATGCTATGCGCTGCTGGCGTGGAAATTGATCTGCCGCGTTTGCCTGTCATCCATTCCTACGTATTCATCCCTCCACCAATCCACACATTCATCCATCTATCAACTCACATTTTCATTCTACCACCAATCCACGTATCCATCTATGCATCCATCCATGTATCATTTCCACACTTGGATATGAAACTAAAGTTGAAAACCATCAGTTAAGTTGAATGATTAAAAGCAACGCTGTAAAGAATGTTGAAGACTGTAAATTAATAATTAGATCTGAACGTGGTCAAACGTGATCGAACGTGGTTGAACGCAGTGTGGTGGTCAGGTAATTTTGACCAACATTTTGAACCGTACAAAAGAAATATACCCATGTAAAAATTGGTGCAATGTTTGCTTGTCATCCGCTCATACAACAAGGCCGCCTGAAAATTTAATTGAGTTATATTGAGATGTCAAAGTTTTCAAAAAATATAGATTTTATATTGTTAAGATATCTAGTTTATCAAATTAATCTAAAACTTACATACATTTTTGTATCTGAAATACGTTTTTTAAATTTTGCTGCTTGATAACGGTTAGAGTATGTTTTTATATCTTTGCAACAAAAAATAATGCCAAAGTTTAAATACGAACATATGAGGTGTGTGATCAAAATTCAAAATTATTTTGTAATTTAGAAAAAATATTTTTAAATTTGTCTTATTAGATCTAGACATTTGCTGATTTTGTTCTATATGAAAACAATGAAGTCGTTTCAGTTTATGTTACTAACGACCAGAATTTTGATTTGTAAAATGTTAGTCAATGTTTAAAACTTCATACATGGTGACAATCTTAGACTCAAAAAGTTGGGATGTTTCTATTTATAACCATTTTAAATCGTTTTAAAACTTTCACTTGAATCTTTCGTTAACATTCATTTGAATCTTTATGCCAACTCTATCATTTAATGTTTATGAAAAATAATGGAAATGACAGCAACGTGTACCAGGCAGTTCAGACGATTGCCAATGCAAGTACGCGACAAACTTCTTTAAACCTACAACTTCGCCGGCGCAATTTCGAAATCATCTTATTTATATACATATAAAACTATATTTTCTTTAGAGTTTTTGACATTTGAAAAATGTTATGAAATTTTTGTTGGAACTTCTTTAAACCAGTTTTAAATAAAATTTTCTCAGTGACCGGGTTGCATCTTAACGCGATTCAATACTAGGTGATAATGAGAATGCATCTGCACCAATATTCTAAAAACAGATTTGACAATTTTTGTGTGAATGCCGAGTGTATCTATGATCGGAGAATGAACGTGCATGACGCTTCAAAGTCTGACATTCATTAACGTGCAAGTTTGTTACATTTATTAATATGAAGATGTACGATTGAAGTGCGTGCGTGCGTGCAAAGGTTGCCCGTGTAGTCCACAAAGCACTTGTAGCCAAATTTTTTTTTTTATCAAAACTGCTTTGTTTTTAAAATGTCTCAATAATGTTAAACTAATTAAATTTTTCATGAATTACAACTTCGGCACTTTCAAAATCATTTTAAATACATTTTAAAAAATATTTTCTTTAGAGTTTTTGACATTTGAAAAATGTTATGAAATTATTTTTGAAGCACTGTCGTTTAAAATTCTTGCAATTAATGATTAGAATTTTTATTTTCGAATGATCACACAACTTTCTCTTTTTTATTGTGAAAAACAGTGAGTCGGAGTTGGTCGGAGATTTTAGCCGAAGTCGGGAGTCGGAATTTTTTAAGGGGCCGGAGTTGGAGTGAAATAATTTTTATTTTTTACTAAAATTTTTTTAGATCATGTTTTTTATAAAATAAATATGTATCCGGAGTCGGAGTCGGATAATGAATATAATAATACTGAAAATAAATGCAAATAATTTCAATAAATCGCATCATTTTTTCCGTATTTTGTATAACTTAAAAATGAAGTAATTTTCTAAGAAAAACATCTACATTGATCGAATTTAAACGTTTATTTAAAGTATCTTTTATTTAGTAGTGATAATAAGGTGAAATTATGATGCAAAAGTTAAAATTTGTTTTCAGCATGTTTTAAAACGTAGTAAAAATAAAGTAATTTTACTACGAAAAACTGTTTTTAAATGTTTTTCAGTGTTTTTTTAGTAGTGGTAATAAGGTGAAATTAGGATACAAAAGTTTCAAAACCCGGAGTCGAAGCCGGAAATTTTTGAGAGGTCGGAGTCGGATATTTTTCATCCGACCCCGACACACTGATGAATATATTAAGTTAGGTAGATTTGTTTAAATGTTATTTAATACCTATGAACAAAAAACATTATTGCGGCCATCATATTTTGCATCAACAATATGATGATTCATGTAAACTGTTTTTCAAGCTATTTGAATTGAAATAAGAATATCCGGAATTTACTAGAGCGGGAAACAAAATGAAAACTATAAGCTGAAATAAACCGGAATACATTTTTATAAATAAAAATATTTGCGACAATCTGATGACCGTTTATAATATTGAATAACTTTATTCCATAATCGATTGTTATTCCAAATAAAATTTTTTAATTTTTATTTCAACAAGAAGTTTCATAAAGTTAAGAAGCTTTGCAATATTTATTACAATTTTTTAAAATTTTTGTTATTATTATAAATGTTGATGTTTTATATTTTTTAATTCAAAAAATTAATTTAATTTGATTTGATTAAACCATTTTATTTAGTTATTAGTGAAAATGTTTAAACAGACTTTCAACAGAATATAGCAATGTGCATTTTATTACAATTAGACTGAACCACATTCACTTATGTCATCACTCATATGTGACTATCCGCCAAACATGTTTGAGTAAGACTTTGTGATGAGATCTGTATTTATTTGCTATCTGGCGTTTAATCAATTTTAAACAAAATTTAAACAACGTTCTTGAAAAGATTGACCAGTGCACCAGGCGATCAGTACTAACAACAATAATTAAATCAACGCCCTAAAAAAAAGGAAAAATTTGAAAATACTGCTTCAGCATTAGTTGGCCGTATGTGACGTAGTTAAAAATTTGTTGTGGAAAAGTGGCTTTAATTTTTTTTTAAAAGTTGCCGATCATGTTTTTTTATTATGCTATATTTTATTGTTGTGGGGAGAGCTGAAACTATTTCCAATCCAAATTTATGAACATTTTATCCAACTTAGCTTTAACCCTAGTTAAAATTTCCATTGTGTAGGGGTTTTCAGCTCTAAAGCCCGCCTTTGTGTGCGCCTTTTTTGACCATACGGCATACCAGAGGTGGACGTAGGTTGGGTAAACCCATGGGTTGGGTTAGATTGGGTCCAAATTTTTTGAAGTTGCGTGTGTTGGATTGGGTTGAATTAACGTTTTCAATTTTTTATTATTGAAATTAATTTCTTTTTGCAATTTTTTTTATTTTTTAACAAACAATTCACTTAGTTTACATTTGGTGTATTTTGTATCGCAGTTATATTGTTGTGTCTTTAGTCTATCGGTTCCTCTTTCTTTTTGTGATTGTTCCGTTGGGTAAAAGTTAATTTTTTTCCGATCGAGAAAATTATTTTTATTTACAAGTATGGCAGATTCAGAAGAAATTTAGCTTCATTTGAGAGGTTTGTGTGATTCTAATTTGCTGAGTTTGAGAGGTTTGTGTGATTTTGATTTGCCAAGTTTGCACTTTTCTCAACTAAAACGTTGCTAGTCGAGTGTAACGCATCTGCGCAATCTGAAGAGATTTCTGTTCAGTCGGTCGCACAGTCACAGATGCTCGATCAAGTCTGTATGCACGAAAAGTTGAAGAACTTGAATTAATTAGATGAGATTGTTGAGCTTTTATAATAGATATTGATAAAGTCTAGCTTTCACTCATTGTGGAACAGTGAGTATGAACCAAAGAAAAAAACTAAGTAAAATATTAGTAACATTTGAATTTTTTGTTCATGTTATTTTTGACACTTGCAGTGTGATTACCTTACAAGTGTTTTTTATTTCAAATATGAGCTCCTATTTTGGAGTTCTGTGTTTTAAATATTATTTGAAAAGTTTGATTGTTGGTTAAAATTGCGACTCGTGGTTATGGGGTGGGATGGGCTGAGTGAGTGAGGGGCTGGGTTGGGTCAGTAAAAATAGACCCATGTCCACCTCTGCAGAATACTGAATGCAATAAAATTTTAAGCTTTTTAAAAATGGACAAAAAACACGTCGTTGGAAATTTTTTGGTTATCTAAAAAAATTTGTATTTGACAGTGAATCAACCATCTGACTGCTATATCCCTGACCAACACTGCTAACTATTCCCATTCTTACATTTTTGTGGAGAGATGTGGATTATTTTTCTATTTTATTTTAATGATTAAATAAGTATTTGTTTAATTACCGATAAAATAACGTTGCTGATTTTATGACAGGCTTTGTATAATTAAAAGCAAGTATTAGAACATTTTCCATTTTTACATATTTCAATGAGTATAAGAAATCTAAGGCTACGTAAAATTTGATTTTAACCAATTACATCAAATTTGACTTTCTAACCATTTAAATTTATGATAAAAGAAAGATTGCATGTAATCATTATTTGTTTGAAGCGATGATCCTTATCATTCCCGACTTAGTGACAGCTCGGCGTTGATCGCATCTAATTCGATCTGCATATATTTTGATAGCAATATAAATTTATAGACACATAAAATAAAGGTTAAATTGTAAAAGAATGTAATTAGCAATACCAAAAAATGTAATAAAAAGCAAAAAGCATAGAATCAAATTTTTAGTTTTAAAACTGAGTTTTTACTTTTATAATTAAATTTTTAGTTTTAAATAAAAATTTTTATTTTTTAAATTAAGTTTTTAGTTTTTTAATTATATTTTCGACATATAACTTCATCAAACCTAAGCTAGAAAGCCGAGCCAAATAGACTTAGAACTCCAAGCCGAGACAAATTGGCTCGGCTAGGTTTGGCTAGGCTTTGACTTATTAAAACAAGTCGGAACGCTGACAGCTTTAAAACAAACACCTGCTTTGATAGTAAACGGAATCAGAAACTCACAATCCAGAGAAAGTTTTTTTCTCTCAACGGAGTAAATTTACCAACAAAGTAGATTTTTTTTGTTTTGTTTTTTTTTATGCAGCTCTGAAGTTTTTTCGAGAGAGGCGCTACACAAATCCAGATCTAGAAAAATGGTATTCTATGCATATGTTAAACTTTCGTGCCACAAATTTCAGCACCGTATCATGAAGTATATTCGTTTGGTCAACGCTGAATAAACCTAAAAAATATCTCTATTTTGTTGATACAGTAATGGATTTGCTGTAAAAAAATTTGACTAGCCTAGGAAAAGTTTTTAATAAAAACTAATCAGTTTTAATCAGTTTATACAATTTATTTTAAAATCATTTTGCATCAATGCAATTTGGAATTTTAGATTTTAAAATTTAAAAAGATCATGTTTATAAAGAGCTGTTTTCATCTCTGTGCGGTATTCGAGATAATGTTTTTATATTATTTATTTTAATTATGATATTACAATTTTTTATAACTCAAAATTTCAATTATTCAATTTAGTTCCCCAAAAATTTCCCGCTGCTAACTTAAATGTCTTGTTGGCGGACATTTTAAAGTTTAATTTGATGCGAACTTTTTTGATGAAAAATAGGCAAGCAAAACGGAAATATTACATTTGAAGGACATTTTCACAATAAAAAATAAATGTTGAATTAATTCAGCACGTTTAGATTTTTAAACAAAATGATGTTAAGCTCCTCTCACTTATTTTTAAAATCACGTTTTATTTTTATTATTTATAAAAAGAGCTATGTAAAGGAACTATCCTAAATGTTCGTCCACATGATTATTTTTTTCAAATCGCTATAACACTGCCTACAACAGATGACTGCCTACAACAAATAACTGCCTACAACAAATAACTAACTGCCTACAACAGATAACTGGCTTGATTTAAATAACAATTAGTTATTTTTAAGTAAATATTCTCATATTAGAGCTGAAAATTTTCAATTATCTGCTGAAACGTTTCACCAACGTTGCTCATGCCGCACCGCACATGCACACACAATCATCTATCGACTTGGACGTGAAATAATAAAATGCGCTTGGCATATCAATGAAAAATTTAGTGAATTGTTGCGTTATCTACTTAATTCGAGCAAAATGATTTTTTAATAAAATAAATGCCTTGAAGACCATTCATCAAGAAGTTGATCGCGCATTGGTCTCCTGTTGCTGTTAATTAATTGAGTCCATGAAAGTTTCATGTGCTGTCGGCGAGAACACTGATACTGAATGCAGCGTACAAATTCTTTATTGCTTTAACCTCATTCGCGTTTAACACAAATGTTTGCCCTGTGAAGATAAATTTTTAATATTCGTTGATATTATCTTGATGAACTTCGTACAAAACAAACGTTACCACCTTCATTAACGGCAGTGTCGTTTCTTGTTGGTAATTTTAGTGCTTTGTATTGGAAAGAACACTTTAAAATATTTTTACTCAAGAAGACAAATTTAAATAAATGCACAGACCTCGTCATTGTCTCTTTTGTCAATTAAAAAATTTTCATTGTAAAATTATTTTTTGTAGTTATTTTGTTAAATTCATTTTTAATTTTTGTTTATCTTGCTGTTATAATAATATTATTAATAACAACAACTACATCGTAATAATTATTTAATTGCATCAATGGCGGTTGTAGGGTGAGGCTGAGAGGGAAGGGTATAAAAATTGACCATAATTTGAGTTGTCTAGATACGCCCATGAGTTGAATTAACTATAAGTTTGATGTTTTTATTTATTATTTTTATTTTATTTTTATTATTTTTTATAAAATAAACAGCAAACCGCTGAATCAGAGGAAAATTTTATCGGAGAATTTCATCGCACCCCAACACACATGAAATAAATCATTTATATGTAGAATAAAACTGCAGTGGACTAACCGTTGATATCCAATTTACACCCACCTCAACACGACACCCACCTCAACACGACACCCACCTCAACACCTCACCCACCTTAACACCTCACCCACCTTAACACCACACCCACCTCAACACAACACCCACCTCAACACCTCACCCACCTTAACACCTCACCCACCTTAACACCACACCCACCTTAACAACACACCCACCTCAACACCACACCCACCTTAACACCTCACCCACTTTAACACCACACCCACCTTAACACCACACCCACCTCAACACCTCACCCACCTTAACACCACTCCCACCTCAACACCTCATCCACCTTAACACCACTCCCACCTTAACACCACACCCACCTCAACACCACACCCACCTCAACACCACACCCATCTCAACACCACACACATCTCAGTTTCACACAGAGCCATCCAACGAGCACGTTGATGCATCCAGAGCACGAACGACCAACCAGAGAGGCTCACAAATTTCCCACATGATTCCAACTTTATTTCTCTTCTAATTTAACATTTAGACTAATCGCCTAACAAAAGATCAGTCAAATTCTATTTGTATTTTTGCATAAATTTTTATATTTATCATCATTTTTCATAATACAAAATATAATATGTAGGTAATCTGAGTCATGACAAATGTATAACATTATATTGGCTGTTAAGAATTGTTTAACAATAAATTAATTTGCAAAATAAACAGACAAAATTTGTATTATAGTACGACCGAATTTTAATTAAAAAGTGTTGACATGTAGACGAATAGACAACTATGCGTGTGAATGTAGCGACATGCAATCACACGTTGGACTTTCGCATGCTGGTGCAAGTGTTGACCAGTGACCACATACAAATGTTCAATGTGGAATGTAGAAACGTTGCACAATATAACATTTATTAATTATTTATTTATTTCATTTTTCGGTTACCGAAATTTGAATATTATTTTTTAGGTTTGATGATCGTCTCCTAACAAAATTGTGAAACAAAAGTTATCGGTTTTAGCTCAATAAGAGATATCGTAGTGAATTCCAGTTGGTACTTGATAAGAAAGATTTGAAGTTCATCATACAAATTACTTGAACTTAAAATTTATTTAACCTTCATATTAATGTCTTCAAAGACTTTTATTTTTTTTACAAAACTTCTTTTTTATTTATAGTAGGTACTATAAATAAAAAATCTAGTTGTTGTTCAACTTGCTAATTTTTGCGTTCAAATTTTTACACTTTGAGTAGAATGAAATAACTTAGCATGAACGCGTGACGGCCACATTCAGTTGATTTATGTTCTCCAGTCTTCTCATCACAATCTTAATTATTATTTACTAAATTTTTTTTTATCACCCACACAAATGGAATTTAAGTATTTAAGTTATCATCGTTGAAGCTTCATCACCATCACCGTCGTCATCATCTTCTTCAACGAACTTTTGTTATCATTACAGAAATAAAGCGCATTATACATTTGAGAACATTTGGTGATTTAACACATTTCCTATCGCCATGTTGTGTTTGTGCATGCACTCATTTAAAAATTTATTATATTTGATGTTTTGTTACACGTTAAACAAGCAATATTATATTGTTTAGGCGTTCTTATTTTTAGCAGGTTTCCGCGGACATAACTAGGCAGCTTTTAAGTTGATTTCGAAACATTTTTCACTCAAGTTGGTTGCTTATAAAATAAAAACATTTTATGTTTTACACTTATTTGAATTTTTGCATTACAATATATTAAATTATTAAAATAATTATTTATTATGCAAAACATGGAACATGCGCGTTTACGTCATCACATGTACGCTACGATTCACAATGTTTATCTGGAGGGTTGCAATGGACGCAGAAAATTATTCAATCTATTTTCAAATCTGAATTGAAAATTTTGTGAACGGCGTGATTTTAATAAAGCGGTTGAACGATGATAAATAATGTCAGAAAGGTTGTTTCTTGAATGATTTCAAATGTGAAGAATAATAAATAAAAGGAATAATAATTCTTAGATTAAACTTTTATAATTTTCTGCTGCACCACAACCGATCAAACAATTAATCATTCAACT
This sequence comes from Helobdella robusta, assembly GCF_000326865.2. NCBI lineage: Eukaryota > Metazoa > Annelida > Clitellata > Rhynchobdellida > Glossiphoniidae > Helobdella > Helobdella robusta. The sequence goes on along the minus strand of NW_008704902.1, from coordinate 8,744,228 downwards.
AATCAGTTAACCAGTTATATTTATGCTTTTAATTTAACAACGCTTTAACTATTATAACAAAAAAAGAACACCAACGAACTACAACGACTAGAACAATGCTTGGTATAAAGACAAAAACACCAAAAACATCAACAATAATAATAGTATTAAACAAATTTATAAATGAATAAAATTGACAAACAATATTAACAAACAATTTACTGATATGCTGATATAATATTGCTACGTATCGATGCTTTGTTTTTGTATTCTTGTTTTTACAACTATACTGAAGATATTTTAAATTTTCTCAACTCATATTCAACACTTTTCAATATCAAAGAGTTTGGTTATTCTGATCGATGATGATGATGATAAACATGATACAAATATTTCAAAGTTCTTTAATTTACTGGATTCATATTTAAACATTTAAAAATATTATTCACCTATTATATTCACGCAAAACATGGAACATTACTAAGTTAATCTTTTTTGGTGCATCTTCAAATAAATTGAGTTTTTATTTGTTGGTTTGTAAAAAATTTGATTATTTTCAATTGTATGACTCGATTTTTTAAACATATATTGAAATCAGTACGGTTTTGAAATTTGTGACTACAAAATTCTTCAGTAGTCATTCTTCAGTTTTGTAACTCTTCAAATTCTCATGTGATCGTAAAGATATTGTTTCGCAACAGGAATCCGTTTCAACTTAAAATTGCAGGAGCACTTTTCATAAACAAAGAGAACTTTGTAATAATTATCCAACAGTGATTTTGCTACCGAAAAAGAAACCAATAATAAAGATCAATAATAATAAGGCTGACTGGTTGAAGCAGGCGCAGATACAACAGATTCGCCTTTAAAATCGGTTGCAGATGCTAGTAGGTTACTCCGCTTTTTTCGCAGTTGTCCAATACAAAAAATTAAATCCTCCCTTAGAGAAGTCGGAGCAGTTTTGCTGGCTGATCGATTCAGATTGAGAATAAGAGTACATTTTACCATGATAGAAGGATGTTAATTTTTGTCTGAGTTTACTCTTATAGCTGTGAATATCCATCCTCTCCTATGTGAATAGCCGACCAAGCGTATCGAGTTCCATCTACCAGAAACTACTGGTTAAGGCGGCAGTGGTTTGCCTTGGGCCATTATCCTGTTTGTTTGAAACAGCTCCGCCACCTGCAAGCGAGGAGGTAGATTTGAGTGTCTATTACATTTTGCACTGCATAACATTGGGAGTATTTTATAGATAGTTTAAGTTTATCCCTAACAATACTCTTGGTGTGGACAGCCTACAGCCCATTTTGAGCCACAAACCACACACACACCACTCGCATCACATTCACACCATACACATATACGCTAATACATGTAGTGTATATATAAAAATAAATACAATCATTTATAAAGATCACTGCGTTTTCACAGATGAAAGTGACGTTGACTCTAATCTTAATGATGAAGTTAGAGAGAAAAAAACCGAAAATATAAAAATAAATATACATACATAAAGTCTAAACCCAAAATATAAAAATAACTATACATACATACATATACAATATAAATATAGAAAAGGAAGAAAATATGGATATACTTTTCAATAAAATCATTGAAATATTTAACTTCATCTTCAATGCTTTACCAAATATTTATTATATATATATTTGTTATTTCATAAAAATATTTCCTGTATATAAATTTATTTTTTCCATATATTCTCACTATCTAACTATCTATTTTCGTCTTGGCGAATGTTTGTTCTGAATGTGGCAGTTCATATATACATGTCTATTTGTCGCGCGTATCTATAAATGGAAAGAACGAGAATAGTTGGGCGGTGTGCATTTGTGATGTGCATAAATTTAGTTGGCTTGTTTTCATGCAGTGATGAATTTTTTAAATTAAATATTTATGCATCGTTTTTATAAAAAGATTTCGTTTTCTTGAAAT
>NW_008704902.1:8734796-8737296 GCF_000326865.2 Helobdella robusta | reverse complement strand
ACACTTAAACTAAAACATAAAAATACTTAACCTTGGACTAATTTTTCATACTTGAACATGAAAAAATATTTGAAACCATTTTTGTTGTCGCTAAAAACTAAATAACAAACAACCATTGTTAACAACTGCAGTTTGAATCGATTGAATTATGAAAGATGACCTGTCAATTATCTCAACTTTTTTGTGCTTGAGAAACCAAATAGTTTACACTTATCGAATAAGTACAAAATATTAATGAAAAACGTTAAGGGATATAGGTTATGAGAGTTAATTTTCAAAAAAAGCATTAATCTGTGAGTACATACATATATACATGATACATCGTTGGTGAGCATCTGTTAGCCTGGCTAATTTACAACTGAATAATACATGGAAACGAATCTGAAAACAAAGATGCATCCATCTGCTAACAAAGACACGTAAACTTCAACCAAAACCACATGTGAATATAACAGTCTCTCAGCTATTAATTCTTAAAATAGGCAATCATCTCGACTGGCATCTCATTTTACACCCTGCGTTCAAATGCTGCACCGGTGTCATGGAATTGATAATTTTGAGACAAACAATAATTCTAGGCTTCTGCAATTTATAAATAGTTTGACAGGTATTTTCAACAAAATTGTTTGCTTTAAATATATATGATTGATAACTTTATTATTAGTTTTTATGTATTTGAATGTAATTCTGGTAAATTTTAAGACTGATGAAAGAGAAATCATGTTGTTTGTTTTAAACTAACCCGTGCGAATATCAAAGATTGTGTCATTAACACGATAAAAAATTGAGGCACTTTTTGAACAAATGAATTTTGAAAATGGTGAGACACGATTTTGAAAAAAATAAACTTAAAATATTTGTCGATAAAAAATAAAAATCACTAACAGGCTAACTGATCTTTACAAAAAAACTTTAAATAAATTCCTGAAGACCACATCCAATTATTTTTACTTTGTAGAAAGTTAAATAATAAAAACTTTAAAAGTTAACGTAATAACATTTTTTTAAATAAAAAATGAACACATTTAAAACGTCTATTTGAAACATTATATAAGCTTAAAATGTAGAAGAAAAAAAGTAATAGCATAGTTAAATGAGTTTTAATATTACAAAATAACATGAATTATATTTGATAATTTTGATCATGCGACCGATGGAAATAATTTGAATGGATTAAGACGCCATCCTCCCTTCAAACTAACGAATAATTGGACGAGAGTGGTATGTATGAAACAGCGATGACCACAATTTCAGCCAGCCTGCAATGAAAGATCGATGAAGAAAATAATGTGAGTGCAAGGTGGAAGACTGTGAGGAAAGTGAGAGGAAAGTGGGAGGCAAGTCTTCCAACCGCTACTGAGGCTAAAACAAACATTTAATACATCAATTATTTAAATTTCACATGTTTTTATACAACTAATGATTTAAAATTATTACAAATAACAGTTATAATAAGAACTATCGCGGCATTTTCAGCTTGGATTAGTTTTTGGTTTAGTTTTTCAATATTTCGTACAGTATTTTTATTATTGTTTTTTAAATTGTTTGTATCGAAAACGAAGTTTTTAACTACTCTTCTATTCATTTTTATTCTAGACAAAAAAAGCTTTTTTTCGGCAACCCTTTGCCGTTTTGAGCGTATTATTATGTTATCAAGTATTTGTTGTATCTTATATTTTATCTTAGAACCATTATTAATGTTACTATAGAACCATTATTAATATTACTATTACTGAATGCTGGAGCTAACATCACATATCGTGAAATAACAATTTGTAAATCGAAGAAAAATTAGTCAATTTCAAATACATTGTAAATAACAAAATAATATTTGAAACCAAGCAAAAACCGCACTTCCATTTGCACTCTGAATGCAGTTCATTTTCTGTTATTTTTACAACGATCCTTTTCTATGTTATTGTTTCGCTCTTATTTTATACTCTGCATTGCTATGCGGCAGGCATGTTTCGAAGCGTTTCTTTTAAATTTTGCCGTCTTTTGCCTACAGTTTGACATGTCCTGTTGAGAACTACTTTTTGTTGTATGTTTTTAACAATCTGTCAACTATTAATGAAATTTTATTTTAGTACTAAACATTTGAATGTTGCAGTGCAAAAAAATTTTTACTTTTATTTCTGCCTTTCAACGCGTTTATTTTTAAAATGTCTTCGAACCACTTGGTGAGGTGTAAAGCTTGTTGTAGATGCACATGAGCATGTCAGCACCCATTGCTCATCAATAATCAATCAATCTTCGACTGTCAAACATTCCTTTTGAGAACTTAGAATTGCATCACTTAATTTTTATAAAAAAAAGTATGATTGTTTTTTTTTAAAATACCTCAGAATGTATAAAAAGAAAAAAATATTTTATTTTTTGTGATTGGTCAAGAGGTATGAAAGAGGGAATTATTTTATATGTTGTTGAAGATTTGCGGATAAATTCAGTTGATTGCTTCATAGCTGTGTTGTCATAATTAAAGTTTGCTTCATTGTTGTGT
>NW_008704902.1:8697579-8734649 GCF_000326865.2 Helobdella robusta | reverse complement strand
GATGAAGTCAACGGTGCCGGCGTGAATGTGCGCGAGTTAATCCGCAGAAATTCTTATTTAGATGTTTGTATGCACCATCTCCTGCTCTAGCTCTTAATTTCTAACGATGGGAGTTTTTTAAGAAATAAATAAGTACAAACTAAATTTTTATTCATTTTTTCCATTAATGAAATTATTTTATATTTTTTTTCGGTACTATTCAAACGTTGCTGCTAATGAGTCTTGAGAAAATAAATATTGGGAGTGATGTATATTTATTCAGTATAGACTCATAGGTTTATTTAATTTATTGTTTTAAAATTGTCTTAGTTTTGAGAAGGCACAGGGACGTTTCGTCTTCGCCTTTGTTTAACGTAATAATAATAATAAAAATGTAATTATGAATATTGGAAGTGATGTAATTATAAATATTGGGAGTAATGTAATTATAAATATTAGGGGTGATTAATTAATTATTTACTGACTGAAGACAGAATTTTGCAAAAAAAAACACACATTGCTAACAACAAACGTGTAACAGATTCTAAAATGACACAACTTTCACAAGATTTGTTTATTAAAAGACCACAAAAATGAAACGTTAAAGCTTAAAAATGCATAAATATATATTACATTATCAACTTCTGGTGAACAAAACATTTTTGCTTTTATTTCTATCTTATTCATTTTTGACAAAAATATCTGATTTAGAAAAAGATTGCAAGCGATGGTGGTCTTACAATCTTGATGTAATTAGAAAAAAATTGAATGAAATTAAAATTGTGAAGCGATTTAATAGATAATAACAAAATAAATAACAAATATTCAAACATTAACTCTCTATGAAAGTCAAAAAGTACATAAAGTTAATGTCACTTGTTGACATCTCACTCACTACGAATTGTAAATTCCTAAGTGAAATTATTAATCCCTGTGTTTGATAAAAGATGACAAATTAGCTGAAAGCTCGTTGCTGTATAAGCTTCATAAATTGACTAATGTTTCTCCAGCTCAAGAAATTATTTCTTTTTATACATCTATTATTTCCTTTTTATTTTTTTAGTTTATCATTATCAAAAACTTACTTGATTGGCCAGATTCATCATCTTGACAGAGAAAATTATTTTTCCATAGATTTTTTTCCTCCAATAAAATGCCTGAGCTATGACAAACACTAGCAGCATTTACTGCGACATGTTATTGATTTGCTTGATTGACAAACTAGAGGTTGTAGGCAGCGTAAGAAACGACGAGCGGTTCTGAATGAATTGAATGTCTTGTGGATTTTTAACGCACTAGCAAAGTGTATAGGCTTCACATTAATTATATTACACAATAATATTTAGTACTGCTGGCAAAGTTTTGTGTCAAATTGATTTGCTATATCATTGAGGTTGCTATTATTACAAAAAAAATGAAAAAATTATTATCATTATCATCATCATCATTATTTATCTATAAAGCGTCCAAATATGAACATGGTGGATTATTGGTTAACAAAAATATTTCATTGAGCTGAAATTATTGCAATTAGATTTTCTGATTTCAAGTGTTTTTCAAAGTATTTTTTATTTAGAAATGGCAATAAGAAGAAATTATGACGCAAAAATTTTAAACTTTTTTGGAATTCGGAACCAAGAGTCGGGAGTTTTTACCCGGAGGCGGAGTTTGATTCGGGTTTTTTTAAGGGTCCGGAGTCCAAGTTGGATATGTTTTCATCGTCTCAGTGACCATAGAAGGGAGTTTAGATTGTTATTAATCCAGGTCAACAAATTATTATCAAAGATGCAAAACAATGATGATATTTTTTAATTTTTATTTTAATTTCCACTGGGCTGTTGTGTATAGTGTCTTAATAATTCATAGCATGTCACTTAAATTTACTAAATAGTCCAGCTGTTATATTTATACTTTCAAAATTGTAAATTCTGCCAAAACATTCATTCAATAGTCACCGACTGTAACATGGAATTGATGTCGACGAAAAAAATATCGGGAGAAAATGTTCATAAATTTTTCCATACCAAATGCTGAACATTTATCTATCTTCAATCTCTGTCGGGTGCGTTGCGCCGAGCCAGAATCATAAAATCGCAACGAAATTTAAATGCAGACCGTACAACGTTGATGTGTCAGTTTGCTTTTTTTTCGCCGCACCTTCATCGCCTGCAAACGTTCAAAAGTGATTTATTGCCGTGTGGGACATTTACTTGAATTAAAGATATCAATGAAGCCCATTAGGAAAAGTCAAACTAAAAGAACGTATCTAATCTAAATTTTAGCAATTTAACAAGTCATATATATATATATATATATATATATATATATATATATATATATATATATATATATATATATATATATATATATATATATGACAAAAAATTTAATTCAATCAATTATAATGTCTTATATTAAAATAGGTAAAATTATTCAACAATAATCTATTTTGCTCGTCATTTATTCATATGAGTACATATAGATAGCATTGGTTATTGAAAATAGAGTTCACTCGTTTCTGTCGCGGTATATTGTGTAGGACAAAGATAAAAAGAGTCTATTAGGCTATTTCTGATCTCTTAAATGATCTGTCCAAATTAAATCTGCTAGAAATAAATTAAAAGTTTTATAAAAGCAAGTCAAACGTTTAAATTAAAAGTTTAAAATTTTTGTAATCATTTTTATGATTTGAATGAGGATTGGTGGTTTTGTGGCATATTGTTAATTCTAACACTTCAATTGTGTCTTCGTTTACTAGGACAACATCAGGACGAAACAGCTTGAAAAGTGTTGCAACCAGTTGCAGGTCTCGATTACTTTGACGGGGGTGGAGAAATGTTAAAAATGTTAATCTTTTATTTTAAAATTCTGACGAAGGGGAAGCCGAAAAACAACAAAATTCATGGTAGTGTGACCAGCGTTACACTGCCGACCTTTTTTTTATCTTATTTCAATTTTTGGTTCATTTTATACATAAAACGATGTTATTCTGTGCAATAACTGAGTTTTTCTGACTTTTAATATCAATACTGCTCACAACGTCATGGCCTACCCCCTAGATCCGGATTCACCACAGAAATGGGCGGCAATCTTCATAATCCAAGTCGGCCAATATCAAGACCTTTGTATTTGCGCATTTTTTTTATGTTTTTTCTAATTATTGTTAGAATTTCCTTGTGACGAATCGTGTATCTTTCTAAGGCCTTATATTGATTTGCTTAACGTTGCACGATGGGCATTGAACGTTAGATCAACTCCATCTGACCAGATTAGAGTATGTTGGCAGTTTTTTATCCTATAAAATACTTTTAGCACTGTGATTTGTTTTCGACCAATAAATAATTTGAGATAAGCCTTTCACTTGTTTCATCGTTCAATTTTTTTGTTGCTCGGACTTTAAGTTTTTGAAAATAGCATTTATGTCATTATCTCGCTGATGATATAATAATTGTCATCTCGCTAACAACATTTTCATCATGAATTTTAATTTTATGGCATCACACAAATTGTTTATAGCAATTAAAATATTAATGGATGCACGGAAAAAAATGTTTGTTAGGAATAATATTGGATGGCAATGGAAGATGAAAAGCATTTAAAAAGATGTGCTTGGTTCCTATGAAGAAATGATGGATGGATGGATGGATGCTACGTTGTGAGTGCTGCAGCGAGCTTACATCTAGTTCACGTTTGATTTATTGTTCAGATTTTTATTTTTGCTGTAGACTAACTCACTCACAATGAAAAATTCAGAAGATATTTCAAACATAGTTATCATTGGATATCATAAAGATTAAATTTAACAGATATTCAGAGCTAGCAATGCAAGCTATTCAAATTTGTTTCCATTAAAATCGTTGGTTAAAACGTACAACACAGGGGAGTTTAAATAATATATCATTTAATAAAACTTAAAAATTACAAAGGCAGCTTAAAATTAACCAATACCATTATCATATATTAACTAATTTTAACAATTACATTTTTTATTGTTTTTTCAAGGTTAAGGTAAAAAAATACTGAAAAATTTCCATGTGTTCGTCAAGAGTGACAAAACGAAAACTCTCCTGTGGTCACTTTGTCGTGCTTTTTATGGCGCTGGTTGGCAAAAACATTATGCAAGTTTCAGGTCAATCAATGACAAACTGTCGTCCCCTCTATTCGTGTCAGGCCGGTCAGACTTTTTCAGGTTAGCTCGCTATTATTCGTGTATGTATTAAAAATCAATTAATAAATAGTGTATCGGCAGAATATAAAACGACAATTGGGTGATAAATTGTCATTACATTTGTGCATTGGCCTAGTCATTTAAAAGTTTTGAAAAATACCAGTTTTATTTCAATAAATGTTTGAGCTGGATTAGATATCTAATAAGTAGATATTATATCACTGGGCGAAATTATGTGCCTTAGACAGTTGGAAAGTTAACAATTACATGCGTTCAGTGAAAAATTTATATTCATGACAGTAAGTAATAAATAAAGTTGTCTAAGGCGTAACTGCAGGCATTGGCGCACATGAAAAGCCTGTAAATCTCAGGAACAATTACTTTCATTATTTTGTCACCTAATAATTTCTCAGAATTCATATTAAATAAATAAATAATAATAATAAAGTATTACCTTACCTTTTGTTTTGAATCACTTTGAATCAATTAAGCAATATATTTAAAAAAAATAAAAAATTAATATTATTGAAATTATGCCGTTATTAAAAATATGATGCAACAATATCGAAAACCTTGAAATGTTTCTGTGAAATGAACGGATCAGCAACGAGCGTTTCGTGGTGAAAATGTTTGTGCGTTTCATGCTGAGGGTCATACTGATGCAATTCAAACATGGCAGCAATATCTTGGAACCTGAAAATTTTTTTCAATACCACCAATGAAATGTTGCAACTAATTGAAACTTATAATAGTGTTATAACTGTCCCAGTCGACGACGAGTAGTTTAATCCCAGCGAAAAATAAAGGCAATATAACTTACAAATTATCGTTTTATTTATTTAAAAACAATAGTTAATTAATTAATTAATCAATAATCAACGCTAATTAATTTTACTGATAAAATTTAATGATCAGAAACTATCAAATTAACGTACAGAAACTATCGCTTTCCGAATAACAATTCACTAACGTTTATCGCAAACAACACAATAAAACACAACGCTGGATCAAATATCAAACATAGCTTTCGACACTAACAATCCATCTTTTTCCAACAACAACAATTCAATATCTCGCATGCCTTTATATACCCGTTTTACCAAAGCTTCTCGAACATTCTAGATATCTTGCTGTCGGAAGGTTCTAGTCTCTCCTCAAACTGTATGAGTTCGTAGCGACACTCTTCTTCTTGCGAATATATTTGTGACTGTTATAATACTGCCCCCTTTCAGTTCTGTTCATCCCAAACAGAGTTCGTTGCAACGTCTGCATAGAATGGAGCCAGTCTGTCCAAATGAACAATCTTCATTTTTGCCTGCTGCTTCCGATGTTCTTGAATTCAGTAGACGATGTCGTTCAATCGCAACTTTTCGCACATCCTCTGTCTGCACTCTCTCTTCCAGTCGACTGCAGTATTTGCAACAGGGTTGACGGGAAAGAGCATTGGCAATGTTGTGGGAGGTTTCTTTACAGTGCGGCCTGGAGACTTTAATTGTGGTACTAAGGGCGTCAATTCTACCAGCCAACATCTGCCCCGCGAATTTGGCTGTCAAATAGTTTCCCGCCTCCTTGTTTGAGGCAGTCCGTCGTGATGCGTTGTCACCCTCTTATTGTTTGTTCCATGTTGCTGCACGATGACGGCAGTAATTGTTTCTAGAGCGGTGTTTGCAATCTCGTCGTAGATGTCCTTTTGTTCCACAATTTCAGCATTTTGGCGCACCATAATCCCGTTTACGATCTCGTCGCTGATATTTTTTTCCTTACAACTCCAGGATTTTGGATTCCACTCTTCTGTTCTAGAACTATTTTTTGACATAAACATTTTTAACAGTTTTGTCGCAGTTTTGTCTTTGAGGCTTGCTTTGCTGACTTGAATGTATGACTGTAGGCAACGGCGTCTTTGAGGTTGAGTTTGTCCGCTAATATGAGCGTTTGTCTAAGATGTGAATCTCCAACAGCCTTTTACAAATGTTTCCAATGCATTTTCTTCTTCTCTGTGTTGTGGGTCGTACGTATAGTATGACAGCAGAGTCAACCGTTCAATATCTTGTGCCAGCTGCTGTATTGACTATGCAGGTTGCTGCATCCGGTTTCGTAACTGGGACCGATATATTTGCTTCATGTGTAACGTAAATTTACCGCATTATAAATTTACCGCATTAATCTCGACTGAAATCGTTAGAAGAAATTTTGCGCTGACCTTCGTAACGCTAACACAAGAGCCGTGGCCGCTCTCGTTCATTCCAGTTATAACTCATTGCTGCTGCTTCAAACTGGGCTTTATAGATGTACCAAGAAGATCCTCGGTCATTTGCTGCCGCTTTCAATATCTTCGCGGTCACGTTGCTTACAGGTGTTGATTTAATTTTTTTAGTTTCTTCCATTTCTTGTATAAGTCGATCCATTTCGTAAGATAACTTCTGGTCGAGCTAGATAACCTTTTTGATCAACTTTCTGATCAATTTTTGACGTGATGTCTTCTATTTTTGCATTGATCACGGCTGATTGCTGTTCAGCTCTGACATCAAATTGTTCTCTGAGTTCTCTCAACTGTTGTATTATTTTTGTTTCAATCGTGGCCGATTGTTTTTCGAATTAGGCGTCAATTTGTTCTCTCGTCTGTTTTATTTCTGCTGATTATTGTTCAATTTTTTATTCAATTTGATCTCTCGTCTGTTCAATTTTGTTGATATCGTTCGAAGTAGAGCCCTCAATTTGGTGATTGCTCCAACGTTTGCAACTGCATTCGATTTGACATCGTTGATCGTCAAACTCGAATTCGTTTGAGTTTTTGTTATCATTAACAAGGGCTTTCGTTAGACGTACTATCAATGCTCTTCTGTTTAATAATAAATAAAATTTTCAACAAAGATGCTCAATTATTTTCCACCGAAGATCCCACCTGATATCAATGTTATAACTGTTCCTGTCAACGACGAGTTCGTTTAGACCCAGTGAAAAATTAAGGCAATATAACTTCCTATCGTTTTATTTATTCACAAAACAATAGTTAATTAATTAATTAATCAATAATCAACGCTAATTAATTTTACTGATAAAAGTTATTGCTCAGAAACTATCAAATTAACTTTCAGAAACTATCGCTTTCCTAATGACAATTCACTAACGTTTATCGCAAATACAATAAAAATACAACGCAGAGTCAAATATCAACTATCGCTTTTGACACTAACAATCAATTGCTTTCCAATATCAAATATTCAACGACAATTCAATATCTCGCATGCCTTTAATATTCGTGTCACCAACGCTTCTCGAACGTCATCGGTGTTGGAAGGTTCCAGTTCCTCCTCAAACTGAATGCGTTCGTAGCGACACTATCCTATTTTACAACAATTGAATCAACAATTAGTTATTCAAAAACAAAAAGTGTTGAATCATCCGCGTTGTTTATTATGTAAAAATTCATTACTTTGTAAGTGCATAACAGTAGGAAATTATATACTATATGTTACACTTTCAACAGATTTTATTGTACGAACAGTAAGCAATATAGCTTAACGAAAAATCTGTTTTGAAATATGAATATTTACATGTTTTTACTGATGATCAAATATTTTAATAGGTTCATATTATAATGGAATGAAAATAAATTTAATAAAAGTGCGCACATGTTTTTACTGATGATCAAATATTTTAATAGGTTCATATTATAATGGAATGAAAATAAATTTAATAAAAGTGCGCACACTGATTGATTAGAATGCAGTGTCTTTCTTTAAAGCATTTTCATCATGAAGATTGCTTTCATCGCGTGTCTGAATTTTCGATGTTATTTGACCGCGGGTGATAAACAAAAGCCAATTATGTAAATATATTTTAGTTTTAATTAAAATAAAGCGAAGAATAACTAAATCAGTTTTTTATCTTATTAAATTTGGTTGTAGTTGATGAAACTTCTGAACCAATGAAAACTCCGTCTCCTATAAAAAAGAAAAGTTTGTTTTTTTTCATTAACATTAACGTTGAGTGTGATTAAACAAATCAAGTTCATTATATTTTCACGTATTTTTGTAGAAATTCGCATAGAAAAAGAAAAGGATAATGTAATTATTGAAAACATGTTGACGAACAAAGCGTTAGAAACAACTTTCTACGTGACAGACCATAAGCAGCAAACTGATTTCTTCTGGTTTCGTGACTCTGGCATGAGAATTAATATTGGTCTGCAGGTTGTAGTGTCTTTTCATTTCACTTTCATGATGTGTATTCATTTCTTTCATTAATCCGACTTCACTTATTTTTCAAATAATTTGAACAAACTACGAATATGAACGGCCTGCATCCTAATTTACATGAACACTGATCAGGATATTCAGATAATCCCAACGTACGAGGAAGCAACACACCGTGGTGGTCATGATAATGATTTTATCCTAGGAAGTCAAATGTTTACATACCGTAAGAATGCATTTATGAACATATTGAAAGAACAGTGCAGGTTTGTTGAAGCAATTCGTTTTAATGAAATTTAGTGTTAATTATTTTTTATGTTAATTATATTTTATGTCAATAATTTTCTATATTAATTATACTCATGTTATATATATATTATGCTAATTTAATTTTATGTTAATTTTATTTATGTTAATTGATATTTCAAAGTTACGCTTTTTTCAGTAATCCCCTGCCGAGTCACTACAAACTGACACTGGAGATATTCATGGACAGGACAACAAAACTAGTTAATAAAACTTGTTCTTTGGAAGATTTTAAATATGGACAATGTCCAGATGCTGTCCTGCCGAATGAGTTGTTTGAAGTCAGATCACTGAATGAACCGTGCATAGCTGTTGTAAGAATATTGTACTTTTTTTACTTTTTTTTTACAACATGCATACATACATACTGCTGCCCTTAAAGCGTCCGATTTCAAAAATGAAAAATACGTTTCATTAAACAATTTAAGCAAAATATTTCAACCCATTTGCATTGAAACGTTCGGACCAACAGATAAGCACACATCATTATTTATTAACGAATTAACAAGAAAAATAGTTAATATAACGGGTGATCCTAACGAAGGCAATTATTTAAAACAAACTCTTTCACTTTTATTACAAAAATTTAATTCCTTTTGCATTCTGGATGGAGCTGCTAGATACCTGACTGTGCGAGACCAGGGACATAGATAAAAGTTGAACTCGGAAACGATTGCATGCCTAACCATGGCTTGTTCGATCAAAACGGTTCATACATACATACATACATACATACATACATACATACATACATACATACATACATACATACATACATACATACATACATACATACATACATACATACATACATACATACATACATACATACATACATACATACATACATACATACATACATACATACATACATACATACATACCTACGTGAAATAATCGTCGCATTCGACGAATTGTGTCATTAATGAGTCCTTTGATGCGAGAACAAGCCTATTCTTGATGAACATCGACGACCACAGGATCCGCAAACCCACACCCCTGTGCTGTCACCATCCCGGGCCACCTGCTTACGCCGTCCTCTTTTTCCAACTAGAGCTGCAATGCGCGCCTCCTCAAAGGCGGAAACTGCCGCTTGTGAGCGTGTCCTCCACTGTGAACGCTCGAGCGCAACGACACCCAAGGTTTTAGAATCCAGTTCGACTTTTTCAGGTTTTCCTTCAGATTATCTTTAAATCTGCGAACTTGACCGCTTGCAAGGCGAACTCCAAAAGCCAGCGGTCCGAAAAACACCTGTTTGGGAATTCTTGTGTCCGACATGCGGATAACGTGTTTCGCCCAACGAAACTGTGCCTGTAACAAAAATGCCTCGATACCCAAGATACCACACATTTCCAATACAGTCGTATTTGGCACCCTATCCTCCCATTTAACGTTAGCGATAACCCGTAGACATCTCATATGAAACTGATCGAGTCTACGTATATGGCGCCTATAAGTAATCCATGTTTCACATCCATACAACATTGTGGTTAACACAACTGCCTTATAGACAGATATTTTAGTAGCCAGCGACACACTCCGTTCCTTTCAGAGTCGTCCACTCAAACCACCAAAAGCAGCACCAACCTTGGCAATCCTAACCGTAATTTCATCATCGATTGCAGTAGTGTTGGAGAGGTAGCTACCAAGGTTACAAAATTGATCCACAGCGTTCAACTGCGAACCACCAGTAGTTACGATGGCTTTAGAATCCGACGAAATAGGATAGCTTTGGTGCGGAACCTCTGTTTTCTTTCTGCTCACCGTGAGTCCAAACCTTTCTGCAGTAGTGTGGAAACAGTTGAACAGAGCCTGAACTTCACTTTGTGTATGTGCAACCAAAGCGCAGTCATCCGCAAAGAGCAGGTTGCGGACTATTGTGGTTTGTGTTTTTGACTTCGCTTGTAGGCGTCTGATGTTGAAAACGTCTCCATCCATGCAATAGCAGATTGGAATGCCCTCTACACAATGTTGAAAGGCGACTCGAAGCATTAGGGAGAAGTAAATGTTGAACAGCAAGGGAACCATGACACACCCCTGCTTGGTACCATTCGTCACCTCGAAGTCCGGGGATCGATCATCATTTTCAACTACGGTTGCCCTCATGCCTTCATGGAAGGAGCGAATAATCGACACTAAAATCGGAGGACAACCGATCTTTTTGAGACATTTCCATAACGCTGAACGGTTGACGGAATCGAACGCCTTTGTTAAATCTATGAAGACGAAGAAAAGTTCGCGTTGTTGCTCACGACATTTTTCTTGAAGTTGTCTGGCAGTAAAAATTATATCCATAGTACCACGACCAGCCCGAAAGCCACACTGACCTTCTGGAAGGATACCAACATCATTGACGTACTTGGTTAGGCGGTTAACGATCACGCGGGCCAATATTTTTCCAGGAATCAATAGCAGAGAAATGCCTCTGTGATCATCACAGCATGAACGATTCCCTTTCTGTTTGAATATGTGAATGATAAGGGCATCCTTATCATAAAATGAAATCCTTAGCATAAAATCTTGAGGAACCGATTTCCTATCCCACATGTCTTGGAACATTGTCACCACCCTGGTTTTAAGTTCAATGACACCACATTTGAAGAGTTCTGCCGGCAGCCCGTCCAAACCCGGAGCTTTTCCATTTGACATTTAAGTGATTGCTTTTTCCACTTCAGACAGGCTAGGGGGATCATCGAGATCACGTGCAATGCTCCAGTCAGGCAACTCAGCAAGGACTGAGTCATCAAACCGGGATTCTTGATTTAGCACACTGTTGAAGTGTTCAGCCCAACGAGCCAGGATTCCATGGCCATCCTTGATGAGTGTTTGACCATCTTTAGAACGTACCGGGACACTACCGGAGCTGCGGGGACCAACACAGTTTTCAGATTTCTGTAAAATGATTTCATGTCCCCGCGGCCGGCCGCTACTTGCAATTCATCAGCTCTAGCAGACCACCAAGATTCCTTCATCTACCGCGGCTGACTGGGTATCCTACTATGCGGTCAAAAGAAAAGAAAAATTTTAAATTTGGCTTCATGGAACGTCCAGACAATGTTGGATCTTGGGAAGTGTCATGAACGTCGATCATACATACATACATACATACATACATACATACATACATACATACATACATACATACATACATACATACATACATACATACATACATACATACATACATACATACATACATACATACATACATACATACATACATACATACATACATACATACATACATACATACATACATACATACATACATACATACATACATACATACATACATACATACATACATACATACATACATACATACATACATACATACATACATACATACATACATACATACATACATACATACATACATACATACATACATACATACATACATACATACATACATACATACATACATACATACATACATACATACATCCAGCTACATTAACCCATCGTTGTTGGGCAGATTTGATGATGTTTTGCGTACCGCCTTGTCAGCCATTTGCAATGTTCATTTGACTGACAGTGGCTGGTCCTAGGCTCAGCTGCCGGTGCGGTATGGTGGTCTGGGGTTACTCAGTGTGGTTCAGTTGGCACCAATCGTCTATAAATCTTCTGCCGCTGCCACTCTTGACCTCCAGTCCGCCTTGCTTTGCCGATTTTGTTGTTGCTGTGACATCCCACCACTGCCGACCACACTTGAAAGCCCTTCACAAGCTCAAATTTTAGATGA
This sequence comes from Helobdella robusta, assembly GCF_000326865.2. Classification (NCBI taxonomy): domain Eukaryota; kingdom Metazoa; phylum Annelida; class Clitellata; order Rhynchobdellida; family Glossiphoniidae; genus Helobdella; species Helobdella robusta. The sequence goes on along the minus strand of NW_008704902.1, from coordinate 8,722,255 downwards.
GCAATATAAGAAGACTTTTCATGAACTTCTGTCTTCTGGTGTCGGTGCTTCCTCCTCCGCCCGCTTATTGGCTGCAACTAGTGATGTTAGTTGTGGCCCAACACTTCCGTAGGCACCAGACTCGATGACGAGTCTGTTAGATTTGCCGTTGGTTTCAGACTTGGCCTAAGTATACAAAATAAATATCTGTGTCGTTGCGGCGCGGAGGCGGACCAACTTGGTCATCATGGTTTGGTTTGCCGTTTAGGTGGAGGCCGTCAACTTCGTCATTCAGCTTTGAATGATTACATTTGCCGGCTTTTTTCTAAAGCTTCTATTTCTGTTTTGAAGGAACCATCTGGCATTTCAGTGCAAGATGGCAAGCGACCAGACGGTTGTACTCTTACTCCCTGGAGATCTGGTAAATGTTTGGCTTGGGATGTTACGGTTCCTGGTACCTTGGCCGAGCGCTACGTTCACCTTACCAGCAAAGAATGTGGTTTGGCTGCAATCAGGGCATTGGACGAAAAAATCAAAAAATATGAACACGCCCTGCCTTCCTTAGACTTTTTGCCAATATGTATCGAGGTCCTTGGACCCATGGACCCCAATACTTCAAAATTTATTAAAACATTGTGTAAAATGATTGTTGTTCGGTCAGGTGACAACAGAGAGTTTTTTTTGCAATAAACCACATCTCGTGTTTGTTGCAGCGATTTCTGCGTGTTTGTGTGTCGGAAAATATTAATTTAAACGCCGACGTGTGAGACTAACGATACATTAAAGTGTTAACCCTTTTAATCAGATGTTTGACTGTTTGGTGTCATTCATCACGATTTGGTTTTAACATACATACATACATACAACATACATACATACACACACACACATACATACATATATGCATACATACATTTATACATGCATGAATGTATGAATGCATGTATGTACAAACATACATGCATGCATGAATGCATGTATATACAAACATACATACATACACACATAAATACATATGTGCATGCATGCACGCATACATATGTACGTACATAGGGTATATAGGGTGCATACATAGATACATTAACAAAAACATGTTGCGGTGTATTGTATAAATATTTTATCGTATTGTTTGTACAAATATTGCGTTATAAAAACTATAATGTATTAATTATTTTATGAAATTTTTCAAAAATGGCAGGGCACGAAACCTGACAGCTTCCCACGAATTTCAAACAGCATTTCATGCACATTAGGTTTAGAGTTTATTAAAAAAATGTTTAACGTGAGTTTGTCGCAAGAAAAAGAAATTTATAAACTGACGAGGACATGTGAAACTGCATCGGAATCATGCGAGAGTTGTATCAACGCCATAAACAAATGTTCATCTGGTACGAATTTTCGACATTATCATTTTTTAATATTTATTTGCCAATATGATCAGTTAAATTTTATTTATATTGTAGGATCACAATGTTGTACTTTGGATTGTTTGGCCAGTTACAATTGTAGATATATTTTCAATAACTGTCAGTTGAATCAAACCGGATGCCGAATGGGTGAATTTTGAAAAAAATATTTAATAAACATGGGTTCAAACATTATTAAATTGCATTCAAATTGTATTGCAACAAATGTTTCAATCTAAATTACTTGCAAAAATGTTATAAAAGCAAATGGTCATTTTGTTGAATAACAACTTCACAAACGAAGACCAGATTTGCAACTTTCTAAATAAATCACCCTAGTTAACTGATGAATTTTCTGGTATTTCATTAATGGTCCATAAATCTAACGTTCAACATTAGAAACCGCAAATTTCGCATAAAAGACCATAAAAAAAACTTTCATTAATAAGCTTATAAGCTTTATCACCAACAAAGATTTCACAAAACCTTCCAAATTTTGAAACATTCATTATTACCACCTGTATACAATATGCATATTATATACATTTATATAAAATTTTTAAAAGTTCAATTTTTTTAAGATTTTAGGAGATACCTATCGACTAACATTAATTCCGGTTCTGCCACAAGGCGTTCATGATTTCGACTGCCATTTAAAACGTCGACATCAATTGTTATACAAATTTTGGTTTTACATTGGCTTTCCCAACAAATTTGAAACTCCAAAACTTTATGGACATCACATAAATGATAATTTTTTGTCAACTGACTCAGGCATATTTGAAAAATATTTTTTCAAAATTGAACACGAATCTGGGTTGAAAAACCTGGAAAATGAAATAATTTTTAGTTATAGAAAATCGAAAGAAAAAGTATTAACATACATCAACTCGTTAGATAGTTATTTAAATTCTTCCGAAAAGTTTCTCCCTTTCTCAATAGCTCACAACGTCTGGGTACGGATGGATGGATGAAGATTTTTACATATCAACATTGTATAGTTTGTTTTTATTTCAGGAACTTTCCGTTCAGTTTTCAAGACCTTTTGCTTACAACACGAAAAATTGGAACGAAAGTTGTTATAAGAATATTAGTATATTTAAATCTATTCCAAACAAACTTTTAGATCGAGAAAATGAAGCCAAAGTTGAAATTAATTATTTGAACAAACCCAGACAGTACATGGTCAAATCACCAACCTTTCGACCGTACATAAAAATTTCAATTCCAGGTTGAAAGATTTGTTCACTTCCATATTGCTAATTTATATGCTAAATACACCATTTCAATTATTATGAAGAATTTGAGTGAATAAGAAATATAAACGTCAAATATTTTAAAAATTAGGTTGCGACCAAAAAATTTTGAACCGTTATACAAAGAAATTTTTTAATTTTGATAGTCATCCTGTTTGCAATCTTAAGTTTTTGAATAACTTTGTGAATTTTTTATTTTTCTGTTGCTTCTATTCCGCAGTTCAAACATAAAAAAGCTACGAGTTAATTATTTCCAAGCTTTCAAACTTTTTTGTTTTTGGTCAGGTCAGTACGTCATTTTTGATTCGTGCATATTCTATTTTGGCTTTATTTGATTTTGAAAAAGTCATTCATTACACTTCTTTGTTCCTATACAAAATTTTTCTAAGCGGTTATTCAGTTGAGTGTTTCACTGTTTTTTCATTATTTTAAATTACAGCTAAAAAATGTTAATCTTCCATTATTTTTTGCACAAAAATTTTTGTGAAAAACTTTTCAAAAAATGCTTTTGATTCAAAAATAATTTTTATAAAAATTCAAAAACGGATTTTTTAACAACGCGTAAATTTTTATTAGGTTTATAATTGAAATGGTTTTCTCTTTTCATTTCGTCACTAAACTTCACATTAATACTCCAACGATCCGAAATAATTTTCAACTATCAGTTACAAAATAATATTTGCTTTATTTAATAAACCACAGTTTATATTATATTCTAGTTTGTAAAAATAGAATAATTTCCTAATTTGTTAGGACGGATCCAGACAACCTCGACTTGGTCAAAATTAAAAAGAGTTTTTGTGAGAGGCTAAAAAAGTTATCGACCTTTTTTGTCAATTTTTTGTTTATTTAAAATAGTATTTTAATGTTTAAAAAGTAGGCTAAATTTAAAAACAATTACAAAAAATGGTTGTTGAACTGTTGTTAACGGGAAGAGCCTGGCTCCCCGGTTCTCTAAATTTGCCACTGCTAGTTCCTAAAGAGTGCAAAATAATATTGAAATGTGTGTAATTATACTTTCCAGCTAAGTAAATATACCCGAAAAATATAAAACTTAGAGGTTTATAGTAAACATTTTGTCAAAAGATTTTATTTATTCAACTTTACTTCAATTTTTATCAACTTTATTAAAAACTCAACTTTAATATGAGTCTACACATTCTTTCTGAATAACTTAAAGCAACAAAGTTTATTATAGGTAATAAGTAGAACGCTTATTTTTCAGGTGAGACTTCTCTGTTTGAGTGGTGGTTCAAATCAAAACAAATGGATCTATTCAAATCTGTGAAACTTGTCCACAGTTTTTCAAATAAATCATTAACACTTAATATTTCAGGTAAGATTAGTTAATGATATTTATTTAAATATATTCTATAAACATAACACAAATGTTTATTCTTTGCAGGAGAAGTAACTTTTTGTCCCGATTATTATAAGTTGACACTGGTGAGAACTAACGATAATGAAGAACTTGTGAATCTTGACGTGTTAATCACTTGTCCAGTTATTTTTAATTTTGCAATTTTTGTTGGTGGAATAAAAAAATCAGAAACTAGTTTAACATTGCAATTGACAAAAGCAAACAGAAAATATTTTGTGAAGTGGTACTTGAAAGTATATGAAAAGTCATTCAAAACAAACAAGCAAGCTACTCAGCACAGCTTCTCGAATGGTAGCAATATTGGAAAAATGACATTCAAATTATCTTCAATAAATATGAGCGTTGGTGGAACAGTGGTTATTTTGTGCTTCTATGCAATGTTTGTAGCACCGAAATTATATTTAAAAAATTATTCAACCAAACTCATCACGTTCGACAGACTTTTGAAAAGCAAGACCTGTTGTAATAAATTAAAATTATTATCAAAGCTTTTGGTTTTAATTCTTCAAATTTTCCACGGTGTTTTGTTCACGTTTTCATGTTTATTCGCTATGATAAATATGACAACTTCTACTTGCACGAAACAAAAAAGTAACTGCCTATCTAAAATTGATGATCCAGTTGATGCAAATCTAAACAGCAGTTTGGCCCTGCTACATGAAAATCACAATTATGTTACCTATACAAACGACCGAAGGTTTGTCATTGAATATAACCGGCTTGATAAATTATTTTTGTTTAATTGATAATAATTTTAAAAAAAATTGTTTTAAATTGGTTTATGAAAATTATAACTTTAGAAAAACATTGTTCTGCAGTCCAGTTTCTGTTTGAAATTCATTTCAGCTTTCAGCTTCTTTTTTTTTAAATTCAAATTCATTTTGTTTCAGTTTTGATTTTTTTTTCTATTTTGCGTTAACGTCGTTATTTTTTCCAATTTTCATAAAATATAACACTTGATTCAGTATTTTACAGCTAATGTAAATGAAACAAGATTTACAAACTTGTTACATAAACAGTATACCTAATAAATAATATTGAGTAATAGATATAACTTAAAAAATGTCCACATTTTGAAAAAATTAAAAAAATTTTTTTTATTTAAATCCACGCATCTTTTTTATAAATACATTGCTTTCATGGTTGTTTATGAAACCAGCCACGATTTTTACTTGCAGATCTGTTATTTTTGCACAACTCGATCTTAGAAACTTATTTAGCGGGTACCAACATGCATCAGTTAAACTTCCCTGTAAAATTTTTCAAGTCCCAACTTCATATGGAGCGGTGGCATTAAAATGTTGTCATGATCAGTAAGCAGCTGCATGCCACTATTTTATTCTTGGTTCCTTTTTGCTAGTGATTGCCAATTGATCTGTAAGTGGTGCTGCTTTCTTTCTCTGCTGTTTCATTTGCCTACACTCGCATGTGTTTACGTTCGACCGTAAATTATTTGGATAACTTTTTTGCCGGCAATTATAATTATTATCAATTTTATTATTAAAGATTTTATCCAAAGATGATGGCTTGATTGAACACACCCAGCCCTGTCGCATAAGTTCAACGACTCCAAAATACGTTAACGAACAATATTTGTCCATCTACTCGACTAAGCGACGCTTTTAGTGGTCATTTACCATAGATCACCATCACTATCCACCCCTAATCAGCAATTTAGTAATATTCATATACGCCGACTACACAATTTCAGTTTAAGTGTGCAAACATTCCGGTTAGAAAAAGCGTTCTCCAGGGTGATCTCGTTTTGCCATTGCTCTTCAACCTGTGCTTTGAAGATACTTAAACTAATGAAGAATTAAAAAAACCCAAATATCAACAATTTGTCTATATATAGAACTTCACAGCCAACTCCCAACTTAAAATCAAAAACATGGCTCCAATCTGTTGACAACACATCAGTTATTGCCAACAACACCGAATGCACTAAGAAATTTATCGACAAAACCAGGCATAGTGTAACACAACCGGTATGCGTTTGGCATAAAAAAAAAGTATCTATGAACAGTTCCTTCCGAAGTTGATCAATTTCCTAAATCGAACTATACAGAAATTTCAATTATCAGGGCAAAATCTACAATTTTGAAGGTGACAACATTGAAGGCAAAAAATTGTTGAAAAATTTGTTATTAGTAATCAATAAACTAAAAACGTCAGTACCTTGAAAACTTCGAATCTTTAGAAGACATATACAATTGAGCTTTTGACTTACAACAGCTCGTTGACTTGATTGATAATTACCTTAACACCTTGCTGATAGAAACAATTAAAACATGGCTGTCAGGCCAATCAATAATGTGTCAGAAAGCTGGTTGCTCTTCTTCAAATTGGATAGTACTTCTCAAACATTATTTATATTTACAAAGAATCAAACTTAGTAACTATTTAAAATTTTGTGGTAACAAAAAATTAAATGTTTGTGGTGAGATTCATTAAACTACATCCAAATCGACAATATGTTCCCTGATTCGAATGTAATTAAACCTACGCATGAAACAATAATGATACAGCCTTAGACCACAGAATTCAAAAAAGCTCCCTTGTCCAGGAACAATAAACCTCGCATTTAAAACATCCTCGCTGTTTGTATAGATCATTGGTCTAGATACGTCGCATGCCTTCCAGACGTCCGGTTAAAGTCGTTACAAAAAGTCTTATTGAAAACTGCCGACAAATGCCTAACTGCCCAGATAAGGAAAGTCTTCTACTGCACAAGGCCCGTCATGGGTTCCTCGTCAAACAAACACGCTTTGTCAAAATTTTATCAATAATTGCTTTTCTGACAGTTTTAATATATATATATATATATATATATATATATATATATATAATATAATATATATTATATATATTATATATATAATATAATATATATATGTATATATATTTTTACAATATTCTATAAATTCTACCGAATGTTTGGCGTTAATATGTTTGTAGTTCTGCGGTCTATGTCAAAGAAACGAATACAGGAATTTGTTTGAATGGACAAAGTGAATGTACCGAACAATTTAAAGACAGCACAATAAAATCATTTGTAAACCGAGCATTCACAAACTCTTCCGATATTGAAAATCGCGACCCTGAATTAAAAAGAGTCACCAACCTGTTTGTAAACAATGGATATAAGACTTATTCTATTGAAATGATTGTGAAGGGCAAATTACTACACAACAATAACCTTCCTAATATCTATAACAATAACATTCCTAATATCAAAATAACGAACGACATCATCTTGTATTACAGAAGTCACATGTCAACTGCGTACAAAGTAGATGAAGCTATTCTTAAACATATCATCAATAAAAATGTCACACCAACCAACCCAATTAATAAAGTTAAACTCCGAATATATCACAACAATAAAAAATCGTCTCATCTAATACTGAAAAATAATTCTAGTCCTAGAGATGACTCTGTGTTAAAGCGTAATCACGTAATATATGAATTTAATTGCCACTTTGACGGCTGTGCGTGCACGTCAACATGACTCATATATCGGGATTACTACTACCTCACTGACTAGGAGGCTTACGATGCATAAAGAGAGTGGTGCTATTAAATCTCATTTGAACTCAACACACTCAATCACTATAAGCCGTTAAATCCTCGACAGCAACATCAAAGTAATATACCAGAACACCAACTACACGCATCTTAAAATTGCAGAAGCAGTCCTAATTGCAGTTTTGACGTAGGTGTGAACGATTCAAGTTTTTTCTGGATAACAAGAATAGTTGGTATAATAGCACCAAAGTATGACTCCACAGAAGCTTCTTTTTGGAGTTTGTCAAGTGTTTGTAAAATCGGTCTCATTAGTTCTAACCATTTGCTAAAAAAATTCAATTCTATACTGCTAAACTTCAGCAGCGGCAGACGCTCCATCACAATATTCACTTTATCTTGTAAGCTATGTATAATATTATAGTTGTCAAACTCAGAGTTCCAACGTGTTCCATTCGGTTTGGGAATTTTTCTACCAAAGATCTCATGCAAAACTTCAGCAGCTTTTGAACTTTGGTGAGATGCACTGCTGAGACTGACACATTTACTGAAGACAGATGGCTTTGCTTGCAGTTGTAGCCAGCAGGATCAATCCAGTGGCAAATCACACCAATGTAACTGCGAGACTGTCGCGTCCAAATATCAGCAGTTGTACATACATATTTGCATTCATTTAATTTTTCTTTCATAATCTGTTTCATGTTGTTGAACCGCATGTCCAGCATACCTTTTAGTGTTTCTGTACACATCGCATGGCCTTTAGGATTCACTTGTCTAAAACCTTCTCCTTCTACAACAGCAAGTGGCTGCATGTCGAAAATAATAAAATTAGCAATTAAGTCCTTTAACTTTTCATGTGATACAGATGAAAAATCAAATTTTGACTGTTTTGTAGGTGGAGTTGAGACTGTGCCATCTTCATTTAAACCTCGCTTCACAGTCTTCAATTTATCTTTATTTTCATGCATCATTTTGAGATATTTTTCTCCACGAATCAATCTTCTAAACATAAAAATAAAAAAAAAAGTATTATAGATTTCACTCAAAAATATCATTAATAAAATTATAGCAATTAGTCGATATCATTAAAATTTAAAATAAGAATTAGATAAACTTTAACAACATATCTTCACCTGTTTGTTAAAATTAGATGGCGCTTTATGCTGTCCACGAATAAGTAGTCTCTTTGGCTTGCACAAGTTGCAACAATAACGTCACCATCATCTTCAACAACTTCGATTCGAAAAACTAATTCCTAACTACTAAAGGCAAAATCCTCAAGTTTTCTTCATCATGCGTCATCTTTATCAGAATTCAGAATGTAAACGAAAAACGGAAACTAATGAGCATAGATAAAAAAATGATAGCTTGGAAATTAAAAATTAAAATGGTTCCGAGCGATGTCTAAGATTCTGATCAAACTCAACAACTATTTTAGTCAGTACTTATAACAAAATGTATTATTTATAAGTATAAGTACTGAAAAAAATATTTAAGTACAAGTACGTAAGTACAATTTTTCCACATACTTAATTACAAGTATATAAGTACTATTTTAATACTTAAGTATGCACTTAAGTACCAATGTACTTAAGTACTCGTCAACACTGCCTAATTTACATCAATAAACCAAAAATAAATATACAACAAAAATGACAACTTCACTCCCAACCCGGCGCTTAATCAACAATGAAAACAAAGAAGTAATAAAAACTAGCATTGTAAATAGTGACAAAGAAGAATATGATGCTATCGATGCAGAAAAGGAAACCAACGAAAATGGGCCAGCCAGTAAAGAAATCTGATACCTAATTTCCATTTAAGTTCATTTTTAAAAAGTTAATATTTCCCTATATAAATCAAACTAGCACTCTACAAATATATTTAATATTTGTTTGTAGTTCGTTTTTTCAATTTTTCTCACTAAAATTTTTTGGTGAACGTTTAGTTTATTAAAATTCAAAATAAACTTATTTTCCAAATTCATGCTGCAAATAAGGGCATATTTCGATTCCGAATGAATCATCATCAGTGCTTTCTGCTCTTTATATAGGGAATTATTGACTTTGTCAAAATGAACTTAGATGTAGATTGACTTTGTCAAAGTGAATTTAGATGGAAATTAGATGTCAGGTTTCTTTATTGGCTGGTCATCTTCTTTGGTCTCCTTTACTTCATCGATAGCATCATATTCTTCATTGTCACTATTTACAATGCTAGTTTTTATTACTTCTTTGTTTTCGTTGTTGGTTAAGCGCCGGGTTGGAAGTGAAGTTGTCATTTTTTGTTGTATATTTATTTTTTTGGTTTATTGATGTCAATTAGGACTGCTTCTGCAATTTTAATACTAGAACAGCAACTACACGCATCTTAAAACTGCAGAAGCAGTTCTTATTGACATCAATAAACCGAAAATAAATGATGATTCATTCGGAATCGAAACATGGCCTTATTTGCAGCATGAATTCTGAAAATAAGTTTATTTTTAATTTTAATAAACTAAACGTTCACCAAAAAACTTTAGTGAGAAAAATTGAAAAAACGAACTACAAACATATTAACGCCAAACATTCGGTAGAATTTATAGAATATTGTGAAAATTATGGTCTACTACCAACACATATATATATATATATATATATATATACATACATATATATATATATATATATATATATATATATATATATATATATAAATCTTGGTGTTTGGATAGATCCTGAATTGAAGATGAATAAACATGTGAAAAATGTATGCCGATCATGTTTTTACCAATTGCGCCAAATCAGACGTATAAAAAAGTACCTGACAAATGAATGCTTAATTTCATTGATGCACAGTTTCATTTGTGGAAAAATAGATTACTGCAGTTCAATCCTCTATGGTACAAGCTTGTATCTTCAAAACTGCATACAGTCTATTCTGGACACTGCAGCAAGAATAATTGCTGGTGTAACAAAATATGAATCTGTTTCATCATATATGCGAAATGAGCTTCACTGGTTGCCAGTTTGTTATAGAATCGAATTCAGAATAGCTATGTTTACAAGAGACAGTTTGATGGGGCTTGGTCCTCGATACCTTCAACAGCTGATCGTGCCTGTCCCTACGGCTGCCGGGGGGCGAAAACTCAGATCCTCTGCCAAAAAGAAACTCGTTGTTCCTAGGTTCAGGACAAAAAATTATGGACGGCGTCGTTTCTCCGTGGCTGCAGCGGAGGTTTGGAATAAACTGCCCGATGGTGTCGTTGATAGTATGGATGAAAGAGACATGTTCCGAAAACGACTTAAATATCACTTTTTTGACCGGTAGCTTCTCGAACAGCACCTCTGAGTTTTACATAGAGGGGCGCTATATAAATTCTCCATACCATACCATATATATATATATATATATTGGATAATATATATATATATATATATATATATATATAATATAACTGTCCACATAACTGGCATAAATGTTTGGTTGACAACAACACTGTAATAATTTATTAAAACTCCAGCACAATACATCTAAAAATTTCAGAAGCTGTTCAAATAGATATCAATAAACCTAAGATAAACATCCAACAAGGAAAGATTATAATCATTAACAATTCGCAGCCTTAATACTAATTCTAATAACAATGAAAAACAAGAAAATAACAACAACAAAGGAGATGAATAATAAAACACCAACTAAATAACTCACTTTGTTAAGTAACTAATTTTGCATTGCCTAACGAAACTATATAAACTAAACCAAAGCTGCAAAATCGAATTGTGAAAAACCGAAATAAGGCCTATTAGCATGATGAACTTAAATAACAATTCTATTTTCAATAGATTGAGTTTTATCCAGAAAGTTTTAGCAAGAAAAATTGAAAAGACAATCTTTAAATTGATTAATGCCACCAATTTGGAAGAATTCATACAAAATTGTATGAAATATGGTCTCCTTACGAATACGCACAGAGTTGTTAAAACATATCTGGTTAGGCCTACTCTTCTTATTTCGGCACATTTTTATTCAATTCAAGATTGATTATTTAAAGTATTTTATGGCGTGTCTGACAGACTATATATATATATAAGCTCCAGTCAGTTCAGAATTGGGTTCGAAAATTGTTAAGTGCGGCCTGTGGTTTGAACATGTTTTCGGTTCATAGTTTTGGAATAAACTTCTACATTTGTTACAAAATTTTTAGAGAAATGAAGGCTTTTTGGTTATGACTCGCTCGCCAGATGACTAAGGCTTTTTTAACAAAGATTTTTTTGCGTTTTTATAAACACAATACAATCATAATAACAATAAAAATATTAATTATGTGAAAATTGATCAACCTGCTACTTTAAGTACGATTGGTCTTTACGAGTAATATTATACATCTTGTTTCACCAGCATCATTGTGAACACCTAATTCGTTCTAGGCTAGACGCTTTTTGTCCCTTTAAGAGATTCATCAGTAGTCGGAGTTAAAATATTTCAGCAGTTAATAATGCACACTGACTTGTTTTGTAAGGTAATTTCACAAAAACCTATTTTGTACGATGAAGACGTACTGTTAATACGCCAGTTGGTGTAAATGGTGTGTTAACCTATATCCTCAAGAACATCAGTATGTATATACCTGAGAATTTGTTGACCTGCTATTGCAAGCAAAATTGGCCATTAAATGTGTTCAAATCAAATCTTTTCGTTTGTTTTTCCGACTGAGTTTGCCGATAATTTGAGTAAGAATTGCCACGTGAAGAGAAATCCAGTATAATCGGAGCAATTAGAGATCAAATGCAATCATCTTCAAAATTTTGAAGTACCAGCTACACAAAGGAGCCTGGAAGCATCTGTTTGTGGATTAAAATTTATCCTCAGTCGTTTCAATGAAAACATTTTAGAAGATATATCAATAATCAGAGGAAATTTTCATCTTCTTTGAAACAATCTTATATTTATATTAGTGATTTTAAAATATCTTTGTAATGATTTTTATAATTTGTTAAAAATAAATATTAGAAACGCTTCTTTTTATTTTTTTTATCATTTTTGTTATTGATTTCTCATTATTCACAATCTAAAATTCCATTCAAATTGGCATTGTGGTGATAGTTTGATGTCCGTATGTCCGTTACATGCGTTTAAGAAACTATGCTTGAAAAATTAAGTTTCGGAGCGAAACCGAAAACCAAAAAAAACCAATATTATTTCAGAAACGAAAACCGAAACCGAACCGAAATTCGTTTTGCTGATTGAACCGAAACCGTAAACCGAAATGAAAAAAATTACGGTTCGATGCCCTGGTTCAAATGCAAGATCTCATGTCGGAGTGCGTGATGGATTGCTGTGTACGTAAGCATATGCGTACGCTGTGTATGTTAAACAATGCCATTGGAGGCTATAAAAATGGCAGAGACTGATTGTTTTTTATCTTCTATCACATTAAATTTTGTCACATGATATTCAAAACCAAAAATTTATTTAAAAGCATTGAAGAGACAAGAAATATTAAATCGTCAAGTTATGTTGGAGAAGCATCTCATTTAAAAAGGCGCTCGTTGTTAAAAATATCATCATTCATGAAAAGCGCCAATTTTTATTTTGAAATGAAACATCCAAAAACAAAAGTTATTTCATCAAATAAATATCCTGTCATTAAGAATCTTGTCTTTGATAAATGGACTACAGTTACATGCACAAATTGTACATTGTCGGCTGGATTTCATGAAATATCGAGTGATATCTTCAGGTAAATTATATTATTAGTTTAAACCAATTTTGAATATAAAGAACAACAATTTTGATGTGACGTAAATTATTTAACAGAATCACAGAAAATATAAAAGTACATTCGATGGAAAATCTTGCTCGTTCGCTACAAGTTTCAACTCTAAACAGAAAATGTCATTACGCAAATCGTCGTCATCCGTATTCAAACACATTCCTAACATTTTCATCAAATATTTTCAAAAAAAATTCTACATTTGAATTTGTATTTTTACTGACAAATCGAGGAAAGTATTTTCCTGCTCATGGATGGTGGAAATTATATCATCTTGGATACTTATTTGACGCTATTCTTTCTATATATCGTTTAAGCTTAATTTATATGCAAGTTAAAATGTATTTTTGTAATTTTCACAAATTTAAAAGTTGTGACGGTGAAATTCTTAAACCTTCTAATAACGCCAGTATTGTTCTTTCATCACCCAACAGTGACATTTATAAAAGCTTCGACGCATGGAACATTAAAACGAGCCTTGCCCAGTTGGTTTCAAATAAATATTCTCTTAGCACTAGTTTTTATTTGTCGAGGGGTAGCAATTTGTCTGTTTCGAAAAAAAAACCAGGTATTAGAAACTGTAAGTTCATTCTGTGTCAAACACAATTTCTCTTCTCGCTAGCGTTGTTATGACTGCATCTCAAAAAGCACCATTTTGTCACTAACATTAAGCAACAATAACATTTTGCCAGAACAACGTTTGACAATAATAACATTTTGCAACAAAAAACATTCTACAACAATAATTGTTTGCAACAATAATTTTTAGCAACAATAATATTTTGCAACAAGAAACATTTTGCAACAAAAACATCTTGCAAATTCTTTAATGCAGCTTTGTCAAACGCAGAACCTCTTACATGTAGCAGTAATAACATAAAGCTAAGCAAGCACTAAACGATGTTTTGGCAATTAATTTTTAAGCGCATTATAAAGGCATACTACTCATACTGAAGTTGAAACAATTTAATTTTCAAGTTAAGTTTATGGACATAACTTGAAAGTTTAATATTGTTTTAAAATGTTGAATTTGTATGTTTAAAAATTTTGTTCTATTCTTCATTGTCACATTACCAATCGTATGTGAATTTTAAAAATAATTTAAACAAGTTTCCATTAATCTACGATATTTTTTACAAAATAAATACAAGTCATAGGTTTTAATATATAAAATTATAATGTTTGTAACATAAGGTATATATAACATAATGTAAATAACATAAAGATATTTAACACAATGTATATAACATAATGTATAAAACATTTGTTAATAGATGAAGTGTCAGAAGTGTTGAAAGGTTTGCACGCTCAACTTGTGCGTGCCATCATCTGCCTCATCCTGAGCATCGTCACTTTTCAATTTATGAATTCTTTGGAAACATGCGAATTTATTCTCTACCTCTCTTCGATGCACAAACCATTACGTAAATTACAAAAAGGTTCCAAGTGTTTCTAATTTTAAAACTTTTATACATCCGACAGTTTATTTATCAATTCATCAACATTATCACTTTATTCATTGTTGGTATTTTCATCTATTTATTCGTTTTTTCTTTCAATCAGTTAATCAACTGTTTATCAATCCATCCTATTTTCACATTAAATAAATAGAAAAACTAATAAATTAAATAAAAATTTTTAATTACTTGAATATAGATGAATTTATTTATTAAAATTATTTTTCACCACGTTCAGTTGAATTTGAAAAAATATAATTTTAAAATAATCATTTTCAGATTTTGCTGAATTGTTTCAAGATGAATTTTTTTTTGGAAATTTATCAAAAATTAGTTCGTGCCTTTTCTGTTTGCCATCAAGTTCAAACGCTATTCCAAATCATGGTAAAACCTTTGAGCTAATTTTACATAATTATTAATAATGTTTAAAATTTTACAGACAAATATTTGGTACACGACATCTACAATTTTATTCATTACAATACAGAAGAACAGTTGACTTTATTCAACCAAATCAAGGAGATTACTTTGCTTGCCATCTACATAATATTTGTTGACGTCTCTATTGGCTTCCTTCAAATATTTTTAATGTCTCTTTTCAAAAAGGATCAAATTTATTCTGACTACAACAGTTATGCATCATCACTCAACAAAACGAAGGATTTTACTAACAATACAAACCCGACAGCATGTCGTCAGGTTAATAAACATATTGATAAAACATGGCAGGCTACAAAGAGTTCTATATTTTCTGAAACAAATGTTTAATTACAATCTTTTTTTACTAATTGAAATTTATTTTTTATGATTTTTAAAAAAATTAACAAAAATTACATTTCGTTTGCATGAGAAACAGTCGAAAAAATGAGCATAATAATGTAAGTCACTTCTTCAAAAATCATTAAAGTTCAACAGTGATGATTATTAATACGAACTACCTACCCGAGAAATTCCAATCTCTTATAAATATTTTTAGAGGCATGAAAAACAAACACACAGTGTATGTAATTACATGAGAAACAACATTTCGTTATTTTGTCAAAACTAAAAATTATCATATTTTAAGGTAAACATTTTCAGATTTAACAAACGAATTCGTGAAAATATGATAGTGCCATTGACGTTTCATCAAAATTAAAAAGAAATATAAACGATAAATTTATTTTATATCTTGTTAGAGCAGTTGTGGAGCTGGTTTCCCGCAATACCCCTTACACAGAAATTACAACTTTGAAAACAAATTCAATATGACAAGTTTTTATCTTAGAGATGCCAAGGGTACATGTGTACAAATGTTTTAGTTTTAAAAAATTCAAGTCAGCTGAAGTTTATAAGATATATATTTAGTTCTGTTTCATAAACCAATAGATAAATTATATTTTCTGAATTATTTTTAAATTACTGCAGTCGCATTAAAATTTTAAAAAATTGATCACATCAGTTACATTTATTCGTTTTTTGTTCAATTTTTTGTCTAATATTTGTTAAATAAAAATGTAAATCATGTAAGCATTCAAATAAAGGTTTTTAAAATAATAATACCATTGTCGTGATAATCATCACATGTGTCACTGTTTTGAGCCCAGAAGTGGTCAATCTTAAGAAAGCTCCTGTTACAGTCTAAGTAATATCATGGTGACTGTTGGGAGACTTATTAACTTCTTTATCGTATCGTCCTCACTATCATAAAGTTTATGAACATTACTATCGTTAATCGTTTTAAGGCTGAAACATATCGTCCAGGCTTTCTAAATAGCGAGCTATGACGTCACCAAAATATCGAGTTTGGGTTCATCGAGACAACTCGTTCATAAAAAGAGTTTAGCCTATAAATAGATATCCTATTATTATATTATATTAACTCTAATATATTTAAAAAACAAACTATAGAGTTTAAAAACTTAAAAAAAAACACTTTAGAAAAATTTGCTCTTATTTTATATCTTTAAACAAGGTTTGCATTATTCACATAACTCTTATTGTTAAATCATTTTTTTTATAACCATGAGTAGAATCTTTGTCCACAAAATTGATAAAAATAATTTTCTATTGATTGGATATCTTTAATGGCGTTTCAGCATGTTACTCGAATATTTTAACGATTGATGTATTCAACTGTTAGACAAAGTTTTATTCATCTACAAGTTCATTTTTTGGCTTTTTCACCTACTTCTTCCTTTTTTGTGAGTTTTTATTTTATTTACAGTAAAAATTTGTATTGTTATTATTTTTTGATTTGAATATAATTACGGTAATTACAGATATTCTGCTTTTTAAATAAAATTAGAATAGTTCAGATTACATCAGTCGGTAGAAATGTCATATCTCGCGCTGCTATTACGCGGTGGGATGGCCTGGTTTGAATACTCTCGGTCCGAAATTCAAAGACTTTCACAAAATGTATATGTACGTCGTGTGGTGTGGATGGTGCGCCTTTGTGGCACAAAAGCTTAATTTATAAGTAATCAATTAAGTATGGCATGGCACGTAAGCAGTTTGCCAGTTGTCAGAGCTGAGCAAGAGAGCTTCCATATAAATCGCATGTAATTGCATACTTTTGCATTATCCTCAGATATATTGCACAGTTAAGTTTCTATAACAAGATCACATTTTAGAATCGGATTTTAGCAAAGAAGTGAGATCTGTTAATTTGATTTGCTCGATTTTTAATCTATTTGTTTATGTTTGGTTGTAAGTAGTTATTGATAAATTTTAAATCCTTTTATAATTTTTCAACAATAAACACTTTCATAATAATTATAAATGTTTTTTATAATGATTTACATATAAAAATTACGTCATTTTGTTTTTTAAACAATTGTACAAATGTTTTCAATTGAAAATCTTTCTACTTGAAACCATTTCTTTATGAATTCTAATAAATCGTTGAGCAGAAAAAACATAAATAATCACAAATCGGTTTTGCGCAATTATTCAAACAAAACCTGCATCCAGAATGTTTCGTTAGAAAAATGGCCAATGAATCCTGTTTCTATCTTGAAAGAACCGAAAGATAACGTCAGCATTCTTGGTCAAAGATGCATAAATTGCTTAAAAGGCGTTTATAAGTTTGTAAAGTTTCTGATAAACTTGAAACATTCTGTTTCGTCTAACAATGATAATTTGGCAGATTACCAGTCAATCAAAACGGCAGTGGAGAGCTATAAAAGCATGCTAGAATTCGTTGCAGGCGACAATGTGCCGAAGCTAACTTATAACACAAGTAATCATCAACTATGCAGGAAACCATTTGAAACATTAGCTTTCAATCACCCAGCAATAACAAGTCTGCTGAATATAATGAACACAAACAAAACTCTATTTTTCAACAGTGCATATAAAACTTCAAACGCTGATATTCAAATGGAATATTTATTAGACAATAGCCAGGAACTAGAATTACTAAACTTAAATGATTCCGAAGTGTTTTGTTCAGAAAAAACCAATGAGGAAGAAGACACATTTTTGAAAACCGTTGATTTAGCAATAAAAAGCAATTCTCCGGATACAGTGAATCAAATGATTAATCAGGTTAACAAATGGTTTTCTCCACGGATTCCTTCAACCATAAACTCCTATCAAACGCAAATGCAACGTTGCAAGTCAAATGGATATGGTTTTCACGAATTTGAAAAATCGTGTAAGTTTTTATATAAAAATTTTTCAAATAATCCAACCTATGTAGCTCACATATTAGCCGAAAATAACGTAATCGACAAACATAAGCAGTTACTTCTGGACGAACTAAAAACACTACGTCAGTGCGTTGAGCATAATTCTTCATTTGATATTGTGGAAGATTTTGCTCGTAAACTCTATATTAAAAGTTCTTGTAACCGATTAGATCATTATTCTAAAATTTATGATTTGTTGGCCGACGAAAAAAAACGTATACTTAAATTAAGAAATGAAGAATTAGAAGTTTATAACACCCACATTAAAAAATTGAAGCTTGACGCTTCCATAGCCCAAAAGCTATTTGTCGAATGGGTCGCTAGAGCTAAAGAAGATGACGATTCTTCCACTAGCTTAATTAATCTTAAATTACAAAAAGTAAAAGACACTTTTCAAAAAGGTACTTTTAAAAAAACCTATGCAAAACTTCAAGTTGAAAACTGGCAGAGTGAAAAAAATTTGCATCACGTGAAAAATAAATTAAAAACAGAAATTATTGCCTTACATAGCAAATACAAAAACGAAATGGCTATATACGAGAATCAGATTAAACAAGAAATTTCAAACTTTGATGATATAAATACAGACATATCATACCTTTACAAAACCAAACAAAATGAGTTTGTGAAAATAATTAATGAAAATAAAGACATTTTTTGGTCGACATGCAAGCATCAAATGGAAATTATAAATAAAGAAAATGCTACTGTGAAAATTCAAAATTGGTGGCGGAACTATGTTG
Source organism: Helobdella robusta (assembly GCF_000326865.2). NCBI lineage: Eukaryota > Metazoa > Annelida > Clitellata > Rhynchobdellida > Glossiphoniidae > Helobdella > Helobdella robusta. The sequence continues at coordinate 8,703,076 of NW_008704902.1, read as the reverse complement.
TTAAGAAAAATAAAAAATCACTGAGGTACCAAATTAGAAGCCAAAACAAAGAAAATTTTCAATCGGTAATGACAGATAATTTTAAATCTATGTAAACATTGCTTTTTGAAAGCGTCATCATATAATTTATTAACTGTCTAATAAATTTATTTGTCGGTTTTGAAATAATTGCTTGAATATTTAAATAAAATGTTTGTTAAAAAAGAAACAGTTACGAAAAATTTTTTGAGAAAAGCAAATTTGAATCAATTTATCGAAAAGAAAGCGACATTCGTTTTAAATAATTTTGATTCTTCCTCTATTAGTCCATTAGGTGAAAAAGTTTTAAACAGTTTGAATAATGCCATTAAAAACGTCACTTTAATTTGTAGCTTAAAAACAAATTTAAAAAAAATTAAAGACTGCATAGATGAGGGCGAATTGAAAAACTTGCTGAAGGAACTCGATGAAATTTACACATATTCGGCAAGTTTCTATAAAGTTCTTTCTTTAGATAAACCTGACAACATTTTACCAAAGAGTGAAATATTTTGTATTAACGACAGTTCAAGTGAATATGAAGATCTAATAAAGTGCAGCAGAGAACTTTTTAAAACTAATTTAAAATTTTCTCTCAAAAACAAAAAAAGCTATAGCTTAGAAATTTTTTCAGTGGAAAAATGTTCTTTGTTTGATAATATAGAAGAAAATGATGATAAAGATTTGATAGCTGATATTTTCAAGGAAGAGAATTCATTTACTCAAGATGATTTTATTAACAACTTAAATTTCAACAATCCAGAAGTGCTTTTCAAAAAATTCGACATCTACACTTCTTTTTATAACCGCTTACAAGACACAAATTTTGATAAATCATTTCAAAATTTAGAAGCCTTGCGTGGTAGTTCTGGCCTGACGAGACCGAAGTTGACTCAAATTTGCAAAAATATTTTGAGATGTTTAAATAAAATGTATAACTTTGAAAATTTTATTTTTGCATCAGAGATAAAAAACGACATTGGGAATTTTTTTTTAAAAGAACTTAACAAACTTGTAAATATTTATAGTCACAAATATCATTTAAGTCCTATCGAGGAATTCGGCAGACGATTGTACATCAAAAGTAGTCACCACCGTTTGAAGCATTATTCCAATTTAATTTGTGTTTTAAGCGATGAAAGAAAAATCATAAATGCTGAACAGGAACAAAAAATTAAAGCGTTAAATGAAGCTATTAGAAATTTGAAACTTATTGCTGATACAACCCAAAAGGTGTTGAGTGAGAATATAAACAGAATAACAGAACAAGAACTATTTTCCAGATTGGCAGAAGAAGCAAACTTTGTTACGAGAAAAAAAATTAACCGCATCAGTTCAACGATGGGAAATAAACTATGGCAGCATGCAAATTGGGAAAAAGAATATGAACTGAGACGTATGAAATTCAAAGCTAGACGATCTCTTGAAGACATAAAATATAAATATAATAACGAAATCTCAAATTTGGAAAAAGAAATGAAAAATGTGATGATTGAAAATTCCGTGGATGAAAATAAGATAAATAGTTTTAAAAATCGCTTCACAATTTCAAAAAATCAATTTATTAAAATCCTCTTGCAACGTAGTCTCGAAACCAAAGTTTACATAGAAAAAAGAAATATGTTAATGTTCCGAAATGAGTCAGCTACAAAAATTCAAACTTGGTGGCGTAAAATAATTTTAAAGAAACAACTAAAAAAATTAAACAGAAATTAAATTAATTTTATTATTTAATTAATTTAATTAGAAGTTTTAAAAAATTAACCAGCTGTTCATCAATTCATTGGTTTTTTAATTTTGTACCGTTTTACAAGGTTTGTCGTGCTTATCTAATGAAACGTGAAAATACAAAACCAACTAATAATATTTGAAGGAAAATTTTAAACATTTTATTTTTATCAATTCAAAAAAATTAATAATTGTTTAAAATTTTGGCAATATGATATGCGTCACAAAAAACAATTTTTTAAATTATTTTTTCAATAATAAAAATAAAAAAATATGTTTTACTAAAAAATAATATTCGGTGGTTCGATGCACTGCGTCACTATTCTTTTCGGATAAATAACAAAACATTATGTAAAATGTCTACTGCGGGGTGTCTGTGGCTCTTTTCAACTATATACTCCAGTAAAAATGATTGGCTGTTAATATATCACAATGAATTCAACGTCAACATAATTCTTTCAGCATTATTCTGCGTGTCGAAGAATTCTCATTTAATATGGACATGTGGAGTAAACACGACGAAACATCGTCTTTTATATTTTATTTGGAATGACAAACACGAGATTGGATATTGCAATACAAAATCTTATCAATGTTTCACAAATATCAAATTCAAAGTTTATCATTTTGAAATTTTAAGGTTAGGAATAAAATTAGTTATAAAAAATTTCACCCTCCAAACAGCTGGGGTTTATAAATGCTACGATCAAAATGATAAAGATGTTATTCAAGAAGTTTTCATAAAATTTCGTTAGCTTGATTTTGATCATCTTATTAGAATATTATAAAAATGAAATTTTTTAATAAACTTTAAGAATGTGTACAGAAGATAAGCATTATTGGAATAGAAAAAGATAGCTCAATAAAATACGGACAAAATTTAACTTGCAACGTTTATTTAGCTGAAACCCAACTCAACTCTAAAAAACTGGATTTTGATTATTTCTGGAATCATCCTTATGAAGATCTTATTAAATCAAAACATAACAAAACAATTGCGGTTTATTTTCCAGGGTTATACACGTGCAATATTATATTTAGATACGAAACTTGCGCCACGGTCAAAATTTCGACAGAAGTTAAAAGGCGTAAGAAAAACGTATAATTCCATTTGAATGCAACATTGCCAAAGAGTTATGAAGTTTGCACAAATACTTATACATCTTAAAAATTTTGGATAGATTATCATAACATTTAAACACTAGTTACCACATTTCATCCGGTTGAGTCCGTTCCATCTTCATTTTTAGACAACAAAAGACGACTTTTGTTAAGTTTTGAACTTATTTTTTAATGTCTTTAAAAAGGAAGCAAATAGTCAATTAAAAAATTTAAATTATTTCAAAAATAATAACAATTTTTCAATTCAAACAAGTCAAATTTTTTTATTTTTAAATTTGGCATAGGGTTAAAGTAAAAAAAAAACCTTACGTAAAATTTTAAAAATTGGCACTGAAAACTATAATAAAACTTAAGTAAATTTAAACATAAAACGGTTTAAATGGCAAATGTTTTAAAAATTTAATAAAAAACTAAAAGAAAAGGTGGTCATACAAGTTTTTTCAAACTAATGTAAGCTCTCACCATTTATAAAATTTATGGCTACGCCACCGGTGAAATGATAAATACGTGTAAAGATTTGGGTTGAAAAAATTATTCATATTTTAAGTACAATTTTTCTACCCGGTCATCGACTTTTTTTAAATTTCCTTCCCCCGGTCGTCAAATATTCAAATATTTTCAAAAATCCTAGCCCCTTCCCATCAAAGTTGTCTAGATCCGCCACTGCAAACGCTTTGTTCCTTTTTTTTAAATTGATAAAATCAATTTTTATGGTCAAGAAAATAAAAATTATAGAGTGAACACCTGAGGTTTTTTTGGAAATAGAATAAAAGAAAACATTTAAATGAAGAAATTTACATGATTGATTTTAAAAACAATTTCGTATTCGTTTTTTGTTTTGTTTTCAACTCTCAAAGTTTTCGTTTTGTCCTCCCTTTAAAATTTTCTGCTCTGTCAAAATCCAAGACGCAATGATAAATAGTCATAAAATTAATAGTTAAAACCACATGCATGACGTTTGAATTTTTCATAAACACAGAAAACCAAAATTGAATCGGTTTCTAAAAAAATGAATAAAATAAAATGAAGAAATTAAACTCGACTGTCATTAATTTTACAACTTAATTATCATTTATTTTCAAAGCAATTATTTGCATTCTAATGGAATTATATTGCAAAACATTCAAACAATCATTTTAATAACATTGAAATTAATTTTCAAACAGTTATTGGCTTCGAAGAAATGTTTATAATCCTAGCATTGATTTTCATGCCAACGATTGTCGGCTTAATAATGTGGTATTATTTATTCGTGCCGTACGTAAAGAACAACAATACATGAATAGATGATGTCTTATTTGTATTATATGTTCAAACTTTTGTTTCAAAATAAAAATTATCATAAACCGAATTGTAAAACATTGTTTTATAAAAAAGGTTGTGGTTTTGGAAGGTATTAAGATAAAAGTTTCTTGGAAAACCAAATTGACTGCATTTATTCTTTGAATGAACTAACGACATATCTTCAAATTTTGCTCCGAGCGGACGAAAAATCTTGTAGAATCTTGTAAAAAATAAAGTGGTTACGAGCCAACAAGTCAGATAAAATGTAACAAAAATATAAACTTTCCTCAAAAGTGAATATTGTGAGTCAGTTTCTGGTCGTTTTTCTGTTTGCAGTCCTAATGTATGCGATTCAGGATCTGCGATAATAAATGTTAATGTACATTCAATATATATTATATGATATATGTATATAACAATTTTACGGTATATATATATATATATATATATATATATATATATATATATATATATATATATATATATATATATAGGTTTCTTAATTGGCTGGTCATCTTCTTTGGTCTCCTTTTCTTCATCGATAGCATCATATTCTTCTTTGTCACTATTTACGATGCTAGTTTTTATTACTTCTTTGTCTTTGTCACTATTTACGATGCTAGTTCTTTGTCACTATTTACGATGCTAGTATCTTTGTCACTATTTACGATGCTAGTTTCTTTGTCACTATTTACGATGCTAGTTTTTTTGTCACTATTTACGATGCTAGTAACCTGACACCTAATTCGCATCAAAGTTCAATTTTACAACACCAAAGTTAATTTTTACAACGTCAAAGTTAATCTTGACAAAGTCAATATTTCTCTATATATACAGCAAGGAGCACTGACGATGATTCATTCGGAATCGAAATATGGCCTTATTTGCAGCATGAATTCGAAAAATAAGTTTATTTTGAATTTTAATAAACTAAACGTTCACCAAAAAACTTTAGTGAGAAAAATCGAAAAAACGAACTACAAAGATATTAACGCCAAACATTCGGTAGAATTTATAGAATATTGTAAAAATATATATATATATATATATATAAGATTAAGACTGTCAGAAAAGCAATTAATGATGAAAATCACAGCATGTTCGGCGTTAGTTAACTTCAATTTAACTTTTCGATTTTTCTAACTGTTAAGGAACTAAAGAAACTTGAAAATGATTTACGATCAACAATAAGAAAAATCGAAAAATTAAACTGGAAGTTAACTAGCGCCGAACGTGCTGTGGTTTTCATCAATATATATATATATATATATATATATATATATATATATATATATATATATATATATATATATATATATATATATATATACATATATATATATAT
>NW_008704902.1:8686778-8696479 GCF_000326865.2 Helobdella robusta | reverse complement strand
ATGTTATGAATTCGAAATTACAAATACAAAATCACATATCATGTATCAAACAAGGAATCAAGCGGTGGTACGATATACGTTCTAGGGCGTCGGGCCAACAACTCTGTGTTCACCGATAAATATTTATTCAGAGTAGATTGATATTCGTCTCGTTAAGGCATGCGTTGATTCTGCGGATCCGCCTGAACTACGGCAGACGGTGTCTGATCACGATACTGTGAAAATAGTTGTAAGTGGTCAAATCTGTTCTGTTTGTTGAGTGAAGATTTATATTTATTAATATAAAGCGCTTCTTTAATCTTAAGGCGAACTGGAAGTGGTTCATAATCAAGAATACTTGTACATTTATCAAGTATAGTACGATTGAGCCGAAGGTGATGGGCTAATTCAAAATGATCCTTGATAGCACCATCCTGAACATGCATGGTGAGTCGTCTAAAGAGAGAGGTTCGTGTGTGGCCGATATAACTCTCCTGAAACACAGTGTGGCATAGGACAACGGAATCGGTATACAAGATTTGTTCTCTCTAAATTATTCGATGGTAGAGTGTTGTTATTTTTTATAATGAGGTTAGAAGTACGGTTGGTGTTATAGTAAATAATCAGTTTTAATTTATTGTTATCGTTGGTAATAGTAATGTTTGATTTTATGATACGTTTAAGTTGTCTTTCATCAATTTTATAGTTGTCGTGCATTTGGTTTAAATAGAATAAGGGTATATACGTTTTCGTCGAGGGCAAAACCGTTTGGATTATCTATTTTCATTAAATATTAATCAAAAGTAATGTCTATTAGTTTATTAGAATGTTGTTGATTAAAAATTATTTTATGCGGACTAGTTCTGAACGAAATATGTTGATGTTTGAAAAAATTTTATAGGCACGATGAACAAAATTGTAAACGACGTTGTTTTTATAACGGTCAGGGCAATCAGAATTATTGTTGAGCACCTGTCCAGAGTTCGTAGGTTTCACAAATACCTTCAAAACTAACTGTTTATTTTTTTCTTCAATTAGGCAGTCAAGAAAAGCTAGTCGTTTTTCTGTGCTAAATTCTATACTAAATTTTGGGTGGGAATTATTCTGAAACGTGATTTGTAAATTATAATTATTCGTGAGGGATCTGCACACGATGAAAATGTCGTCAACATATCGTGCATATATTAGAGGTTTGTTCTTGGGATCATCAAAAATCCTGGATTCTATCTCTGCCATGTAGAATTCTGCAAACAACGGTCCTAGTGGTGACCCCATTGCGACTCCGTCAATTTGCAAATAAAGTGATCCGTCTGGAGCGACGAACGGACTCTCCACAGTAATTAATCTCAGGAGTTCTATCAGTAGATTTGGAGGGATGTCAAGTTGCGGGAGTGTTAGATGATTATGAACATAGTTGCAGATGATTTGTATAGTATAATCAATAGGGACGTTAGTTAAAAGACTTTCAACATCCAAAGACGCCATACTTCCAACGCAGTGTTTATTATCGTTGATGATATCAATGAACTCGAAACTTGATTTGACTGAATAGGGGCGAGGAATGCACGGTGCAAGAAGTTTGTTGATTGCCTTCGCTAAATAATATGTTGCAGTTGGACATTGCGAAATTATTAGTCTAAGTGGGTTGTTTTTACATTAGCATATAAGTAGCCAGGACTGTACTCTCCTACGATCGGTACAAGTTTAACATTGGTGGAACTTAAATTAATTTTGGCGATTAGTCGATTAGTTTGTTAGCCGAAGTTTTAATACTTGCCGTTGGATCTTTATAGATACCTTTTGACACCTATTGTTATTTCATATATATATATATATATATAATATATATATATATATATGTATATATATATATATATATCAATCAATCAATAGGAAACTTATATAGCGCCAATTAAATGTTCTCAAAGGCGCTATCGTAATTATATAAACGTTGAAGTCTAAAATACTATTAAAAAAACACAACAACTTAACTAAAATTATCAAAGTTTAACAGTGAACAAATATGTTTTTAATTCTGTTTTAAGAGACAGTCCGGATGATCGCAATGACTGTGGCAAGCTGTTCCATACGGTCGGATCTGCAACAGAAATACTCCATGCACCAATCTGCAAGTGTGAAACCGGTATTGTCAACAAATTCATATCATCTGACCGTAGATGAGACGACAAAGACATTTTTTTTGAAAATTTGTTTACGGTATATTCTGGTGACTTCCCATTCAGTGATTTAAACACAAGTACAGGTTTGAAGGTTACTCTTTTATCTATTGTCAACCAGTGTAGTTTCTCCAGGATGGGCGTCACGTGATCAAACTTCATCCTGCCAGCTACCAATTTTGCAGCCCTGTTCTGAATCGACTGAAGAAGAGCTATTGACCTTCTTGGAAGTTTATAAAACACACTGTTGCAGTAGTCAATTCGCGATGTTATAAAAGCATGAATCAGCGTCACCAGTGCCGATCTATCCAATGAATGTCTGATTCGATAAATGTTTTTTAAATAAATATTACTTGATGTATATATTTTTTTAATGTAGACTTTCATTGATAAATTGCTATCAAGTAAAACTCCCAAATTTGATGCAGTTGCAGATAATGATATCTTTACATATCTCAACAGAACAAAAATCTAGCTTTGACAACTGCTGCCACGTACCCACCGGTAGCAACTGCGTTTTACATTCATTGAGCTTGAGCGAGTTTGATGACTTTCAATATCCAACCTCTTTCAAACACTGGACAAATCTATCAACCTCATCACGAAACGAACCTGGAGGACCAGTGACTAGAACCTGAATGTCGTCGGCAAACGCATGATAAGTGAATCCATGAGAAGAAATTATTTTGATTATATCTGCTGTGTACAAAATAAAAAGAATTGGTTCCAGAACTGAGCCTTGTGGCACACCTGTTGTTACCAAGGCAACATCAGACACTGAATTGTTAAACGAAACCTGCTGTGTTCGGTTCGTCAAATACGACCTGAACCATTTATGAGCCATTTATGTGTCTGTAACACCATAATCGTTACGTAGTCTTGCCAGCAAAACATCATGGTTTACACAATCAAATGCTGCTAACATGTCTAAAAACGATAGCAACGATAAGTTCTGGACGTCCATTGCCGAAAACAAACCAGACAAAACATGTAACAATGCTGTTTCAGTAGAATGGAACTGCCTATAACCGGATTGATTACAAGGCAGTAGGTTATTTTCAGATAAAAACTTTAAGAAACTTTTAGCCACTACACGTTCCATAATTTTCGAAATGAATGAACGATTCGATATCGGTCTGTAATTATTAACATAATTTTCATCACAACCTGTTTTCTTCAAGACGGGGAGAACCACAGCATGCCTGAAAGAGGAGGGAAATTCACCTAAATGAAGGCAGCAGTTAACAAAGCTGGTCAGAAATTTGATGAAAAATTTCATATACTTTTTTAAAATGTGACTTAGAATGACATCCTGTGAACTTGTCTCACACGGGGAATTGATTATAATATCTTTCAATTCATCTTTAGTGACCATCGGGAAGGATGAAAACATAACAGCATTATGTAGCCCACCATCATCTGTTGATTGAGTATAAACTTTGGTAGACTGAACAATTTTGCTAACTTTGTCCGTGAAAAACTGCAACAATTGATAGGCTGTAATACCAACATCACTATCAAACATTAAACTTTTCTTGTTTCTACACAACATTTTATTAATTGCCTGCCAATTATTTCTCGAGCTTTCGCTGACCTCGATTAAATTTCTCCAATAATCTGAACGTTTGTCAGAATATAATTTGTTTCTTGCTTTTATGGAAGTTATCCAATTATTACGATGATCATCTGTCGACAGTTTTCTGAAGATTCTTTCCATTTTTCAACAGGTTTGTTTAGCTTTTTCACAATCGTGATCAAACCATTCGACAAAGTCAATATTTTCCTATATTAACAACAGAAAGCACTGATGATGATTCATTCGGAATCGAAATATGGTCTTGTTTGCAGCATGAATTCGGAAAATAAGTTTATTTTGAATTTTAATAAACTAAACGTTCACCAAAAAACTTTAGTGAGAAAAATTGAAAAAACGAATTACAAACATATTAACGCCAACCATTCGGTAGAATTCATAGAATATTGTAAAAATTATGGTCTATTACCAACACACACACACACATATATATATATATATATTTTTATTTAGAAATATTTATATATTTATATAGCGCAAATTAAATACTTCAAAGGCGCCATCAAAAAGTGAAACAAACAAAATATCTGTGCGTGATCAACATAAATTAAAATATTCAAATTTAAGGTTTATCAACAAAAAATAAATATGTTTTTAATTCTTTTTTAAATGTCACAAAATTAATTCCAGGTCTTCTTAATGAAATGGGTAGGTCATTCCAAACCGTCGGATCCGCAACCGCAATATCTCTTGCACTTATTCGTAGATGCCTAGCTGGAACTGCCAAAAGATTCATATTATCTGATCTCAGATGAAAACATGATGCAGATGCTTTCGTGGAAAATTTATCTGAAATGTAAGCCGGTGACATTCCATTCATGGATTTGAACACAGTCACTGCAATTTAAAAAATTATTCTTTTCTCAATCTTTAATCAGTGAAATTCATTTAATATTGGCGTCACATGATCAAATTTCAATTTTCCAGTTACAAGTTTTGCAGCCCTATTTTGAACCGTCTGAAGAATGGCAATTGATCTATAAGGCAAGTTATAAAACAGACTGTTGCAGTAGTCCTGCCGTGATGATACAAACGCATGGACCAGATTTTCCAATGCTGATCTATTTAGCAAATGTCTAACTCGGTATAAATTTCTTAGCTGAGCAATGCTCGAAACTGAAATCATCTTGATGTGGTCTTTCATGGACAGTCTATCATTCAGCAACTCCTCCAAATTAGAAGCTATATTACCGAAAGATATATTTACTTCTCCTACTTTGATTGAAGTGATATTCATCCTTGATAACTGTTGCCATGTCCCAACCGGGAGGAACTGAGTCTGCGTTTGAATCATTTCCTGAAATCACTAAGAATGATCTCGTGAAGATTATACTTGATTCTCCGTCTAAAACGTGTTCACTTGATATCATGCCAACACACATTTTTAAAAAGTATCTAAAGTACTTCATAAGTTTTTTAACAAGTTTCATAAATTTTTGCTTGCGGAAAGGCATAGTTCCAGACTATTTCAAGCATGCCACAGTTATTCCGATTCTAAAAAAAAGTAGGTTGTGATGATGGGGAGATTGGAAACTACAGACCAATTTCTAATTTTCCATTTGTCTCAAAAGTGATGGAGCGTATTGTCATGAAATTTCTACTAAGCCACTTGACTAATAATAATCTTATGTCAAATTTGTATCCATTTCGATAATATACATTCACACTGTCCGTTAAACTAAATACAATAAAATACAACAAAACTGCATACCTCGTGCAAGTTCCCTACATACACTCGTTTTATCTTGCAAAAATTTTTACCTACCGCCGTATAATTTTAAATTACTCTAGTTGTTTTAGGTAAACATGTATCCATTTATTTATTTTAATGTTTAACTATAACTAATTTCACTAATTATTCAGTTTCATCTGCATTACAAGGTAACATTTTGCTTTCAGTGTAACTCTTCAAATTATTTATTCATATATATTTTTCATTTCGCCTGTTTTAAATCACAACACGTAACATTTTGGGTGCTATCGTATTTAGTTTTATTTTATTTTATATGGTTTACATTTCCATTTATTGCAATATTTGTATCTCACACAAGGCTCTGAAGATGGTGTTTACAACGAAACGACGTTGTTAGCCAGCCAAATTATATATATATATACATATATATATATATATATATATATATATATATATATATATATATATATATATATATATATATATATAACAATGTTTTTTATTCTAAAATATGAAATGTGAAATTAATTTAACCTTCATTGAAGTAGCTAGACAAATTGCAATTGATTGCAGGAATAAACGAAGCCAATTTTGATGAATATACATTTTCATTCTCTTGTATTTTTAATTCATTGTTCATTATTTCAAAAACTATCTTAAATTAAAATTTTTTTTTAAAAACATCAACCTGAATTTGTTAAGTGGTATAAATCCAGAATATTCTGTGTTTCAGTAGCGAGCAGTTTTTCAATGTATTTTACGTTAAAGTAATAGATGGAGGGATGGAAGAAATCAAGTTCACGTTCCACTTGTGTTGCGTCGTTTTCGAATGAAGAAAAAAAATCAAGAGCAATACCAACCTCACTAACGCAGAACATTAAGAAGAGCATCCCCAATGAAATTATCACTTTAGTAAATTCTTTATCTTTCAAACAGCAATATAATAAAACAAATTTATCTTGGCAAAAGTTGCACATTTTGTGATGGTTACCAATTAAACGAAAAAATGGGTCGCGAACGTCAGGCGTTTGTTTTTTGCAGCAGATGTTAACTGTGTGGGGAGTAAATTGTTGATATTTGATAATTTTTTTGTCAAAAACACAACGGTTCAAAGTTTTTCCTAAATATAAAAGTTTTACATCGGCTGATAATGATAGCTCATAGCTGTCCTTCGTAATTAATGTGCCATGAACAATTAAAATATTTATACTGCAAATAAATAGAATTGAATCAAGCACAGCACAAATAATCCACGCCCACGAAGAGAAAACGGCTTGATCAACCAAATGAAGCAATGCGCTTTCATTTAACATGTCTTTTTCAATCGTAAGATATGAAGTGAAATTTTTTTCTGACTGGTCATCCGGACGAAGTATTGATTCATAAGTAGGACTGCTGTGATGTTTTGTAACAATAGAAGACAAAGATAATTTATGAAATTTCTTCATTAAGCAGTTGACACGGAAGTTCATCTGTTTGATTAATGCTTCAGTGCGTATCGTCGTCATTCTAAATCTTCAACAAAATAATGTCAAAATTTTGATTCCGATCTTAAATACATATTAAATATAAAATTGTAATCTAACTTTAGATATAGATTATAGAAAACTAAAACGAATGGTTGAAAATCATCAATCTCGTATAATCTAAGGTTGTCTGAAAACAGGCTCATTGAATGATTTAAATCTTCATTGAAAAATGATTCTCCAAATAGTTTGTTATGACTACGTTTCTTTTTCACAACAATCAACGGAAACCAATTATTGCTTGGAAGCCATTGAATAACGAATCTTTTGTTATTAAATTCGACATTGACAATGTTATGGTATTTATTTTTAATTTTTTGTTGGTATGTGTGGTACGAAATTTTGTAAACTACAAAACTTTTCTGGATATGATTGTTATATTCTCGACTGAAAAACGTCAACCGTTCAGTTTTATGGTGAACTTGTTTCAAAACCTGACTAAGAAATTGAGTGTTTCTCAACGAACACTTGAAATAGAACTTCGAAATATTGTAATGCCATTCTTTCAGTGCTTCGCTGCTTATAACGTATTTGGCTGTTGCACGCTCTGCGGGTTCCAATCGAAAGTGACTCGTCAATATTGTGTGAATCACTAACAAAAAGACTGTCAGATTTAACGTCATTCCATAAACCAATTTGTATACAAAAATGAAAAATATATTTATTAATTTGTAATTTGCATGATTTTTGTCATAGAGGTCAATGAAACCTTTCGAATCGTAATTGATATTTTTGTCTGATTTGTTCAACCGATACGTTTTGAAAAGTTTGGCATTTTCGTAACATAAATGGCATATATAACTAATGGTGATAAATAGAAGCCCTGTTGCGCTCACCAAGTAAAGTACGCAGTATTGGCTATGGTAGTTTAATGAACGACTAATAATTATTTTATTTTCTGATTTTTTCTCCGATATGTTTTTTGGAGTACGTTTGAAAAACGTTAAAAAAAAAATAAGGGAAAGTTGAGAATCGTTAACTTGTAAACCAAAAGATTTAGAGGAAAGGTCGTTTGTGATGGAATTGTTCATAAATACGTTTAAATTGAATTTGAAATTAGTGGGACACGTAAGGATAATATCGTATATCCTGGAATGTTTCGAATCGTTGAAATTAATGGTGATATGGGATGGACAGGTATTTGTTTCACCTGGATCAAATTAAATTCATTTTAAACACTACCACATGTTATATAAATACATTTACGTTACCTTCAAATAAAATGGTCCAGTTTTTATCTGAATTTTTTTGGAGACGAACTGAAACACTTTTTTCAATCAAGTATCCAGGAAAATCAGACGAATAAAATTTTAAGATTGATTGAGTAGCTACAATTTTTAAAAATTATTTGTATCTAAAATTGTGCAAGTAAATCAGTGAAAATGTTGATGCACTAACGTTTGGTAGTGAATTTGAAGTACGGGGGACGAACTGCATTTCTAATGTTATATTTGAAACGGGAATCTTCTTTCCTGATAACGACGTGAATATCTTGAATGTCCGATTTATATTTGGAAGAACTCGTTTTTAAAGGAATCATGTGTTGATTAATTGTATCACATTTGTGCAGTTTGTTGTTCCAAGTGATAGAGCTTCGATAGAATGGCTTGTCATAAAAAAAAGAAACATTCATGCCATGACCATCCTCTACATTTCTTACGCGACCCCACTGAAAAAAAAACATGATTTTTTTTTAATTCAACACTTTTGCATATACAATAATACTTGGTTTGTTTCATTTCTGAATATGTAGTTTGCTGTTGGAAGAGATTTAATTTTAAAATTATCCCCTTTCGAGCCAGTAATTAGCGCTTCATGGCTCAATTCAAGTTCACTGTCGTGTTCAACCTTTAAAAAGTCTACATCCACAAATCCTTTTTTATAAAATTCTAGATTTGAAGCATACACCCTTTTGTATCGTTTTGCGCTTTCAAACTTAATCGCTGGGATTTGAATATAAACAAACAAATCGTATAAAAATAATTGAGATTCATGCACAAGATGGCAGGTAAATTCTTGTTTTAGATTTTTGTAGACCGGGGTAAGCGTGTATTGAAACAGATTTCCTTGAAATATTTATTCAGATGCTTATTTATAATTTTAAGTTGATTGATTAATCGTAGAAACCTGAGAGACACCAAAGAGAGGATTTGCACTGCAGCGAATAAACAAGCCTACAATCAATCGAAGACAAACATGATGCGCCACAGCACGAATGAATGTTTCTTTCATCAAAAGCATCTGAACAGATTTAATAATTTGCCCAGCCAATTATTGAAATAAAAATGAAAATTTACAATATTTTTCTTTTTGAGCTTTATGTTTTTAAATGCCTTTCAACTAAAAATGCAAGTTAAAAGGTCACTCTCTGTTGCGCTTGCTTCAGAATTATCAACTACAAACACACACAGCATATATGAATACGCGTGAAACCACGCATCATACACTTTACATATGATAAGCAAAGATCTCTTTGTATTCGAACCTGGCGTCCTTAACCATTGAGCCATCATACCAACTTGTTGAATTTATACATTTATAAATATTGTTATCAATTTTTGAATCTCCTGATTTGCATAAAAAGAGTAAATTTTTCTTGTAATTTAATGAATTAAATATTAAAAAAAATAAAACAACGCGCATTTACTGTAATAGTAAATTGATAAAATGATTGTTTTGTTTATTTAAACAAAACGAGGTAGCGATTCCTAATTTCAAAAAACNGGTTAAAA
>NW_008704902.1:8659774-8668605 GCF_000326865.2 Helobdella robusta | reverse complement strand
TAATTATTTTTAAAATTTAGATAATTATTTAATTATTTTAATTTAATTTAATTATTATAAATAAATAACAATTTATTTATAAAAATTTATTAACATAAAACTGACATTACATTTGCACCAACCTAATACAAGCCGTAAATATATATATATTATAAATAATAACAATATTATATAATATTGATATAAGCAATCTTAGCATACTTTACAGTTACTCAAGTATTTATGTTCAATTTTAAACGTTTTCTTACGGATCGTTTCACCGTTTACACCTTTTTAATCACACACCGAAATGAATACCCAAAATGGATAAAATCGATACACGAAAATGCATAAAAATAGAAAACAAACAATATAACATTGAAAATTAAATTTAAGCAATACCGACTTGTTTTTTGTCGGCACTTATTTAAACACGCATCGCATTGCTCCTGTGCACTGACACATTTTCTTATCGTATAATGACGGGACAGATGATTTTTGTAAGGAAGGCCGAAAACGTCAGTGAGCAAATTGGTTTCATCAGAGCACGACATGCTGTTTTTTGTTTCATCATTTATTATCTGAAAAATTAGCTTATTTAGAGAAAAAATTTTTTACAAAATTAAAATAAAATCATACAAAATTGCACTTACCGTATCAAAACACGACAGGTTTATGTTATTTGTTTTATTATAAAATCCGCAACTGTTCCTTTTGTTAGAAGGATTTTTGCAGGATGAGTTCGGTAATATTTCCAAATTTAAAATGTAATAATCTGGGACAGGATATCTGCAAAAAGCTTTTAATTAATTTGTTACGTATGTGACTATTATAAAAATTTTAAAAATTTAACCGGCATTTTTTTTCAATTATATCATGAATGAACATTTTTGTTGTGTTGTTTGGATTTGTTAGCATGAAGTCGTTGTCATTACTAGTTTCATGATTGACATCGGTATATTGAGGCAATAAATTTACGTTAAATATCCCGATAAATACTTTCATTCCAGAATCTCTGCTCCAAGCAAAGTCCGACGCCTGAGTAGTGTCAGTAACATAATAAATAGCATTGAGATCGCGCATGCTGGTGAGGTCTTCATAAAATACATTGCTGCTTTTTTCTGTAACTTCTAAAAAAATTAATTTTGTCACATATTGAATGAAATATGAAATAAAAATTGAACCTATAATATATTCGAAACCAATCCAGAAATTCGTATTGTCGTTGAAACTTTTAGCTAAATAGAAAAAGAAATTGCAAGTTAAGAATTGTGGGGAAAGTATATAAAAAGCGTGATTATATCAACAGTCAATGTTAAGCAAAAATAAACTTCATTTGAAAAATTATTTACAATTGATCTGCACAGAATTATCAAATATCAAATGTAGTCAAAAAACATGCGTAATGCCTACTAACTTAAAGAAAATCTTAATACAAATGTTCACTGAATAATGATTCAACAGGCCATAGCGGCAATGGGCACAATTTAACAAAATAGTTGCAAACTTTAGTTTGTTGTATTGTTTTTGCATAACTCAACTAAAAATAAATAGTTTAGTTGAAATGTTAATTTAACTAAAATTTTTCTGTTGCCAATAAACCAGTTTAACTCAAATATATTTTAGTTAACTCTTTTCGCCAAGTCACCACTTGTGGTTTTTAAATATGAATTTCAAGTCGAAAAATGCAATACAATTGAAGTTTTTCTTATTTTTAAACCAAGTAGGCCTAAATGTTCAACCGATTGATGGGGTTGAATTTATCAAATCGTAACATGACCGAGAAGTTTGTATGGCGCACGCATGTATGTACCTATCATATAGGTATTTTCACATGCTCTCGAATTTATGCGTTTTTCAATGTAAATTTCTAAAAGTTATTTTAAAGTAATAAAAGGTTAAGAAATGGTTTCAATTGTTTGTTATGTTACGGCGTTTATATTGATTTAGATTTTGTTTGTTAACTGATTTCAAAAACAAGTTTATAACTCTCAGTTTTTTATTGCAAAATAGTTTTAGTTCAACTACAAATATTTAGTTAGTTGTCATCACTACCCCATAATAGCAACATTTGGTTAACTTTAGTGAAAACAATGGTTTTAACAAATACAAAAAATCGTATAAGCAAAAAAATAATTCATTTTTAAATCTAAACTCTCCAATAAAAAATATTCGGCTGCGCCAGTTATTGACATTATTAAAGGTGTTATTTATTTTTGCTTTTATATTAGATTTTAATAATTGTTTTACAAAATTCAATATACTTGTACATATATTGTTTCATAAATTGCTTCTAATATTTTTCAGCATTCGGTTAGATTAGCATTTTTTTAGCATTTATAACTTTTTAACTTTAAAGTTTAAAGGCAAATTTTTCCTGTTGACCTAAGAACGACGTGGTTGGTTGGGTAACATTTTGAGCTTATTTTAATTGTTCCACTTAGTGACATGTAAATATTTATTGAAAAACTGTTTTTATGCATATTGATAAGTTAAGAAATAATTAAAAAATTGACACATGAAAATAAAATTTTTGCCATCTTTGGATGAAAATCGAATTTTTGCCGTCTTTTGAAACTTTTTCATTTTTTGAAGAAGAAAATAGCCATTTATTTATGTTATCAAGTTATTAAGCCGGTTTGAAAGAATTATTTGACGTAGCACATGCGAATGCAATGGAATTAATAAATATTGAAAAAGATAAAGAATTTCTTAAAGCACAACGTCAGAAAGGACGCCCTGGGAAAATGGATTCTGTTGTAGCTAAATGTAGTAGTTGTGACACCAATGTTATAGCGTCTAGGACATGATCCACAAAACTATAATATCAGTTATTCTTTCATCCGCCGCCAATAAATAAAAAAGCAGTCAACGGCTCTATGCCTTAAAAGGGCTTTAAAATCTAGTGTTTTCTTAACTATCCATTGGGATAGCAAACTAATAGATGACATTGTAAGAGAACAGTCTGTGGACAAACTTCCTGTACTCGTGACTGGAAAGGGAATTGATCAGCTGCTTGCGGTTCCTAAATTGCCAGTAGCATCAGGTGAAGCTGCAGCATCTGCAGTTTTGAATGTGCGGTTTTATGGGGATTTTGTCAAAGATTCAAAGCTATGTCATTTGACACCATAGCAGTGAACACTGGATAATTTAATTGAGTCCTACGGAAGGAAATGGTGTGGCTGTCCCGTCGTCACCATATGCTTGAAATTATGTTGGAAGCAGTTGTGAAGCATTTATTTGGTCTTTCAACAAGTCAAGATATAGCAATCTCTAAGCTGTTAAAAGAACATTGGCCACTCTTTGAAATCAATTGAAATTATATGTATGTAGGGCGGCGTGATGGCTCAATGGTTAAAGGCGCCTGGTCTTGCTATTGCATTGACTGGGTTCAAATACAAAGAGATCCCCGCCTATCATATGCAATGTGTATGATGCGTGGTTTGCACGCGTATTCATATACGCTGTGTGTATTTGTCGTTGAAACCTCTGAAGCAAACGCAAAAGAGAGAGAGAAACCTTTAACCTTGAACTCTCTGATAAACATCATTTCAGACTTCTAACAGACGAGTCTAGTACACCAGTATATGTTTGTGTGAATATATATGTGCGAAAATATGCTAAATCAAATCAAAATTTTATTTATTTAGAATCCAAAACCACAAAATGAAAAAAAAACAGATTATGCGGTTTACGGAGATCACATAAGAATAACAAAACTTGTAAAGACCACCGTGAATACAATAATCAATTTAAAAATAAGAACACACTTATATACAAAAGTTGATCAATTCACTAGAAGTATGACTGACTGGTGCTACCTATTACAGCTAAGTCATTAACATATGGATAAGCAGTTCAATTGCACACAATACAACATATAATCATAGTATTTAATTAAGATAGTTCATTAAATGACGACTATGCAAATATGTAGGCTAATTAACAATTAGACAAAAAGAACAAGAAAACTGAAATTTTTTTGACTGTTTCCACTCAGTGTTAAATTAAAGTGTACTTTAAGCTTAAAAGTGTACTTCAAAGCTAAAATGTACTTATTTTTCATTTCGTTTTATTCTTTATTTTTCTTTTTGCTCAACAAAAACAATTGGTAAATTTTGATAGATGCTGATATATTTTACTTTTAGTTTTTCTTTCTTTTCTTTTCTGTTTATATTGTCATTATATGAATTTCACAGTTTTTTTTCTGTTTATGTATTCTATTATAATTAAGCACTGATATAAAAACATGATTACTTTTTGTGCTTGTGAATAATAATAATAATGAAGAGTCGTTGTTAGATATGATATGATTATGTTGTTATTAAGTAACTGGTGACCGTTACAAGAACAATGCTTTTTTGTTTCCAGATCATTTTATTTCATTGATTCTGTTTTTTTTTATTTGATTTGGAGAAATAAAAATGTTAAATGTGTTTGTTGCTGGTTATTTTTTATGATTCTTTTCATGATTTTTTTATCCTGTTCGATAGCGGTTAACGTGTGGTTCTTATAATATATTACCATGTTATTATTGTTTTTATTGCATTATTGTTGCATAAATGTTGTAGTTGCTGATTTTTGTTGTTGTCTTGTCTTTTGTGACAGATTCTACATGGCAAGTCATTTGGCAAAAACGCTTGAATCAGAGAGTAGTCTGAATAAATGCCATGAGGTGATAATTTAATGTTGGAAACGGGAAATTTTTAGATGTCGCAATCAAATCAAAAGTGCCCCCTTTTTCATGTGTTGGTTCATTGACTCTATTTACAAGATTGAAAATGCCAAAAATATCTAGCAGAGAAACTATGTGAGAATTAATCTTATTTCTAGGTGAATGTTGAAATCACCTGCTACTATAACGTTGCAACTCACCAAAGTAATGATTTCTAAAATATCAAAAAGTTAACTGAAAAGTTTCGATAAAATTGGAGCATATCATTGTCTGTATATGGCTAGCAAAATAACGTCAATCCCATTTATCTTAAACTTTTTAGCTAACGCTTCTAAGGTGAATGTTGTTGGCAATTCAATTCTTTTACGGAGAATAGTATTTCTAAAGTAGACTATGATTCCACCGTAATGCGGATCGTGAGGTTTCAGAAAATCAATAAAATCAAACACAGCCATTTTAACAAAAAATTCATCATGAGAACTATGCCAGGTTTTTGTTAAAACTAATACATCAAATCCCTCATGTATTAGTTCAAATATCCAATCAATTTCATAATCGTTCAGTAATCCAAGTAATCCAAGACAGACATTTAGATTGTTAAAAGAGCTGTTGCTTTTTTGCCGCGCGGCGAAATTTTTCCTTTGCTCGAATATCAACAGCCGCCGCCGCCAGCCTAGGCAGTCTTGCTTCTGGCCGGGACTCGCCTCTTCACAACTTTTTATTTCCGGGTCGGAAAATACGGGCCGGGCGGAAGTATTATCGCGCCCTGCTTGCTGGTCGGTTAATCCGGCCCTATTAACCGCTAGCAAGTCTTCTTCAAACATGTTTTAGTTTTTAAAAGTGACAAACCAAGCCTAATCGAAATAATTCTATTAATGAACCAAAAATAAAAGAAACAAAATAATATTCTTTAAAGTAAACAAAATGCTATTCTTTAAAGCAAACAAAATAATATTCTTTAAAGCAAATGTTTCTAAAGTCAACTAAATTAAATGTTCTAAATAAACGAAAAATAATTTTACCAGCCGTAACAAATGAAATCCCAAAACAAGAAACACGACAGAGCAACCGTCCGACCAACACAACCACGATAAAACCAAAGACTAATTCCCAACGCTATTCCAAAACACCAACTTAAAACACTAACTTTCCTTTTTTTCCTACAATAGTCCAAAAGGTTTATATACTAAACAAATTCTAAACAAACTGAGAAACATTCATTCTCAACCATACTCACCATATATGCGCCGTATCAACATTCAACCAACCTGCCTGCAAAACCAATTCATATGACATTCGACCAGCCTGCCCACCTGACCACTTCATACAACATGCACGCCAACATACATACTTGCGCCATTCATTCCACATGCGCGCTAAAAAAAACCTCAAAATCTTTTCAAAGTACTGTCACAGAACCTTAAATGTCATTACTTTTTCATTCTGACAACTCGCCACATCCCTGCTAACGCCATCGCCATCATGATCACTATAACTGAGCAAGCATCGACTCCCATCACCATCACAACCATCAAACCAATATCAGAGATTATTTTTCCGGTTTTTTTAACTTGACAATACGCCACTTGCCTATCGTTCCTTTTACCCTGAATAATAATTTCAAACTTGAGGGCTGATTTGCTTTTTCTTCATCAACGAGTTTTTTAATTCGTGACGTTGACCAAGCCAGATCGAGATCATCAGACAAAGATTTCAGTTTGAATGAGTTTTTCATGACTGTTCCTTTAATGGCATCATCTTTCATCCCTATCAATATAGGACTAATTTTTGATTTTGCCATATGTTCAAGTTTGAAAATTTTTTCGATGTCATGATTATTGACATCACTCGACAATTTCTTAATGCGATTCTTGACTCTGTTAACATTATCTTCTTTTTCAGGCAGATTAAACATTACAATATTATTCCCTCTTTTTTTAATTTCATTCGCATCGTCTAATGACTTCGTTTCACTCCCTCTTTGATTACATTAATTTTCTTCATAACTTCTTGCCCAACTTTTGCTTAAGTCACCCTTGAGATTTTAAATCTTAGTACTCAGTATGGCAGTTGGTTTACCCAATCTGTCTAACATATCATCATTACCTTTTTTCTGATTCTTTATTTGTTTCAGCTCGTCTCTAGCCACAGCATTTAAATCATTAATTTCCTCAATTTTTGCTTCAATTCTGACATTGTTATCTTTGACGAAATTAGCCAGCATTTTTACATTTGGAAGCACCTTCAAAGAGCAGTTGTAGAACCACTTTACATTCTTTGCATTCGTAACCGCATCGAATGAGGCATTGCTTAATCCACCACATTTAATGTGATAAACAGCTTCACATTGAAAACATTTTATTTCATCTTTCTCTTTCATTACCTTCAAACACTTGAGGCACTTGACAGCCATACTCAACTAGAAGACAAAATGAGAAAAATCAGCTTAATCTAAATCAATGTTATATTTTCAAAAAACAATTTTCTCTCTAAAATCTAATGTTTCTAGAAAATTTACAGCTCATTTTCTGTAATATAGGATTATGTCGTGTCATTGATGTTTTTAAATATATTGCTATATTTTTTTAGTCTTTGTTAAATGGTGCTCTCAATAGATGATGTTTTGTAACCATTACTTACTAGTAGATTAGTCATTATTTTCAGTTCCGTATTGCGATCTTCAGTCAAGGATGAATGCGTGAATGCACGGTTCCCAAAAGATTTTATTTTACTTACTTTGAATTGTTCCGTACTTAACCCATTTAAACAAATACCTTTACTTGATGCTTTGACGTATACGGCAGTTGTGAATCTTCCTTCGTCATGCCTTACCAAAACATCCAGAAATGACAATGAATTTTTACTTTCGTGCTCGATAGTGAAATTCAATTTTGATTATTTCAGGGTTGCTAGTAGATGGTTGACTTGTTCCGGATCATCGTATGCGACAAAGATATTGTTAACATATCTGGCATAAATGTTTGTTTATAATTCCGGATAGTCTCTAAACGTTTTGCTTTCAAGATGTCCTAATAAGGAATTTGCGAACAGGACACCGAATGGTGAGCCCATGGCTATCAATCACCATCAATTTGCTTGTATAGCTTGCCTGTGGGGTAGTAGAGTATATATATATATAGTCAAACCCATTCTCATCGACATAAAACAACCCCTAATAAACAAACAACAAATGATTTCAACTATTAACTCTTGCTCACCTGCACTGGCTGCCGATTTATCAACGCATTAAGTATAAAATAGCTGTCATCACATATATTGATAAAACACTCAACACATCTCAACCATCATATCTTCACAAACTCATCCGCCTTCTCTCAATCATCGCCATCATCTTCGTGTGCCGTCATCCTTGCAATTGCATCAACCAGTCAATACCTCAGCTCTCGTCAATAAAGGCTTCTCATATTGCTCACCATCAATATGGAACAGTTTGCCACTCATCATCCGTCAACAATCATCAATTGAAACGTATAAAAAGCGATTGAATAGGCCTTTGGTGGCCGTGCTGACATTTGTTTATCCGGACGCCTCTGATGCTATGCATAGGGCGCTCATAAATGACATTATTATTTTTATTATTATTATTAATATTATTATTATTATTATTGTTGTTTTTGTTGTTGTTATTATTATTATTATTATTGTATATTTTTTATGGTGAAAAATAAAAG
Source organism: Helobdella robusta (assembly GCF_000326865.2). Taxonomy (NCBI): domain Eukaryota; kingdom Metazoa; phylum Annelida; class Clitellata; order Rhynchobdellida; family Glossiphoniidae; genus Helobdella; species Helobdella robusta. The sequence continues at coordinate 8,660,259 of NW_008704902.1, read as the reverse complement.
ATGTTCCCATTATTATTATAATCCCGACAAAAAGGACAATAATTTAAGTCTGTTTACTAAACACATGAAATTTTTAATATTAGAATACCAATTATAACTATTGAGTATTAATTTTTTATAATCTTATGTTTTATATATATTTAAAAACATATTTTCGAACTATGTCTGAACCTCATGTTATGTCTGTGTATATGTATGTGTATTTTTTTGAATTATAAATATTTTCTAAACTTCACGCTATATATCTGTATATATATATATATATATATATATATATATATATATATATATATATATATATATATATATATTCGTCAAATTGAACTATTCTATTGAACTATTATAATCAACCTCATGTTATATATCTGTGTATATGTAATTATCTGTTTTAATTAACTGGTGGCCTATGAAGTTCATCCATGTTAAACTAGCTTGGTCTCCAAGCCAGAATGTTATTCGAACTTTCTTTTTTTGTGTTTTGTTCT
>NW_008704902.1:8641271-8659527 GCF_000326865.2 Helobdella robusta | reverse complement strand
ATATATATATATATATATATATATATATATATATATATATATATATATATATATATATATATATATATAATTTGGTATAAGGTTCTCAGATAAATATGTACGGTTGAAGATTACACCCCATTTTGCAGTTAGAAGTTTTTAAAATAAAATTTCAACAACACGAAGCTGTTTTGTTTCAACTTTATTAAACTGTGAAGTTTGGCTGACGGCCGTTTCGGCTAATGCCATCGTCTTACACTTCGCAGACGCCTTACCATGCACGTACAGCAAGGCGCTATCAAGGATCACTTCAATAAGCAGCACAACATACCAGTTACTCGAAAAATCCTTGATAATAACACTAGCATACTTTGTAATGAACGTCGTCCCTCAAGACTCAAAATAAAAGAAGCTATTCTCATCCTCAATAATAAACCAACAATCAACACGCAGTCAGACAATTTCGCCCACGTCTTACAACTTTTTACTTAATATCGCGACGTTGTACTGCCTCAATTGCCAAACGTCATCAATAGACAGCAACTACACACCAAATATAAATACGAATATAACACACAAGAACGCACCATTAACAACAATCCGTTTGTCTCTTCACGCCATAAAACTCAAACAATTTGTTCACTAACTTTATTATTTGCCACGCCTTAATATTTCTTTATACATATTTATTGCTAAATAATATTATATCCAATTGTTAAATATCTAATAATTCTTCAATAAATTGTCATATTATTAAATATTATTATCGACTTCCCATAATTTCTGCATTACTTCTTGTCACTATGCTAACTTTCTACACTTCAATTACGATAATACACAAACAATTTTATTCATAATTTTTCTTTTAAATTTATTCGTTTATTTTATTTTCAACAATATAATGAGTTAATTTTAAAATATAGGTTGTTATTCATTTATTTATTCATTTAATTTATATTATTAACTCCTCATTTGGTTTTACAATCTAGGCTCCGGCGATTGCATTAGCCGAAACGGCCGTCAGCCAAACTTCACAGTTTAATAAAGTTGAAACAAAACAGCTTCGTGTTGTTGAAATTTTATTTAAAAAACTTCTAACTGCAAAATGGGGTGTAATCTTCAACCGTACACATATGTATATATATATATTTTTTAAATATATATATATGTATGTATAGGTGAAAATTTGCTATTTGCTAACTCCGCCGACCAATAATTCAAACGTTATGGAAAGTTTATTGCTTAACTTTCAAAAGCATTGTCGGAAAATGGATAAAAACATATTAAATCAAAAATTTATAAGCTAAACTTTTATGCAATCTCTAAATGGATTAAGTTTCTCAATTAAACTTGAACTTATTTGTTGATATTTATTTGTTAATAAAAATTTTCTTATAAAAATTAATAGTTGTTTTTTTTATTAAAATTGAAACTTAATTAACCCATCTCATGAATATTTTATTACAAAAGCAAGCACAAAATTTTCATTGTAAAATTTATGCAGATCGAATGAATCAAAAACACTTACTGAAACAAACAGCTTCTTGTCGCTCCGAGCACGGAGACAGTTCGTATGAATTCTCAGGACAATTTGCACAATCTGGAAATATTTTCATGTCATGAATCAATTTTGTGACTTACAAAAATTAAAGTTTCAAATTGAAATTTCAATTATTGACATCAAAAATTTTTAAGTTTAAATATTGTACAAAATTTATATTCCTTTAATAAAATTTAGCTTGAACAAATTTAATATAGGCAATGCTCTCGTTCTAATTTTTAATGAAATTTGATTTGTACTTAATTTACAATTTTTGTTTAAATTTAGCTTGCCGAAATTTCGGTTTCAAAAACTTTAAATTCGGTCTATGGCGTCATCTGTTCGAGACTAGCTTTCATGAAACATGTGATGTGCGGCGGGCATTAAAATGATTTTGTGATTTTCTTTATTTTGGTTTCATTAAAATCTTTTGACATCAGCCTATTTTATCATTTTAATGATTGTTTTCATATTTTATTTTTTGCCATTTTTCTTTGTTGGTTTTTAAAAAAGGACTCTAAAAAAGCATCTCGTTGCTATTACTATTATTTGTTAATATTATTATTACCGGTGTAGAAAATAAAGTTTTATTCTCGCAGCTTATTGTTTTTATAGTAATAATAGTGTTTTGTAGAAGTTATATTTAAATTTGGTTTTAACAGTTGCGCGAATTTTAAGTGGAGATTCGTTTTAGTTCCGAATTTTAACAAAGATTGGTTTTTATATAATTTAATTTGTATAATTATTTTAAATCAAATAAATTTAATAAATGCAACAGTATGTCCGCATTGTTTCAAAGATCTTATTTCTCTTAACAGACACTCCTTGTGTTGCACAAGGGTAACTAATATAGAGTCAACTTATGTAAACAAATTGGCAAACATTAATATTTCATCTAGTTTGATAAATATAGGTGATAATTTTGAAAACAATTTTAACAATATGTTGTCCTGTTGTTGTGGCAAGCCCTGCAAGGGCAAAAAAGTATTAAAAATGCATCGAAGAACATGTAAAATGTCCAAACCCCTCAAAGCCTCGTCGTGTCCGCTTGACCAAGTTTAAACAAATTTTCTGAACAGATGCCCAATACTTCAATCAATCAATCAATCTATTAGCTTATAAAGCGCTATTTCCGCGATGTTCAACAGCGCTCCTCAATAAATTTTGAAAACAGATGGGTCTTGAGATCCGCTCTGAACTTCGCAAGTGATGGAGTAGTCAGAAAAGTAGGTAGAGAGCACCAGAGAAAAAGACCAGAAAAAGAAAAAGCAGATTTGGCAAAAGAGTGTTTAACACGAGTCAAGAAAAAGCAAGAAGACGATCGTAAACCGGGGCGTTTAGGTTCAATTAATATATCTGATAAATACTTAGGAAAAAATTTAGATTGAGACTTATACATAAACGTGCAAAAATTTTTTATTCTACGTAGATGAATGTAAGAGCTTCTAGCGACACTATTAATCTGAGAAGAGAGAGACATAGTAGAATCAAAGATAAAACCTAAACTACGAAACTTATGAGAGACATCAAGAGTTTTAGAATCAGGTAAGATAATAGGAGGAATAGTAATAGAGTGTATAGATTTATTAAAACAAATTAATTCAAACTTAGAAGGATTAAGTTTAAGACACATAGAGTCAGACCAAGCGATAATTGAAGAAAGACAGAGATAAATTATGAAAAACACTATTGAGATTAGATGGAGGAAAAGAAGTATGAATGTAAGAATCATCAGCATATAGTTGACTTGAGAAAGAAAAGTTATTAATAATACGAGGTAGTTCAGAAGTATAGAGTATAAATAGAAGAGGGCCAAGGATAGAACCCTGAGGTTCCCTGAAAGTAAGAAAGTTAGAAGTAGAATTATTGAGAACAACAGAAGAAAAACGATTACAGATATAAGAAAAAAACCAAGATAGACAAGAATCAGTAATATTAAAAAAAAGATGCAGCAGTCTCAAAAGAATAGTATGGTCAACAGTATCAAAAGCCGAGGAAAAGTCAAGAGCAAGAAGAAGAATAAGATTACTATTGTCACTAGAAAGAAGGATATCATTGTGTATTTTGAGTAAAGAAGTTTCAGTACTGTGAGCAGGTATGAAAACTTCCACAAATTAATAGGTAAATGTTTGAATACTACTTTAATCCCGACATGTTGGCATAACGGCGTAACAGTTTTAATTTACAAGAAAGGGGATACAAATGACCCAAGCCAACTATCGCCCGATTACACCAGTTTTATACAAAACAATTTCAACTTTAACAAAAAGTAGACTATACAACTTTTACAAAAAAATAATTCATCAGTACAAACACTCAGAAGGGATTTCGTCCAACAATAGATGGTCTACCCGAGCACACACAAATGCTAACTCATTTAATGAAAGATGCGAAAAAACATCAACGATCGATAATTGTGGCTTTGCTAGATCTGTGTAATGCCTTCAGCGAAGTAAGTAGTCGTCATCTCATCAACTCAGTTTTTAAATACTACCACGTCCCCATTTATTTCACGCTTCAATTCTATTCATATACGATAACTACATAATATCAGTATAAATCAACGATAAACTCACGCCGTTGTTGCCGGTTAGAAGAGGAGTTTTTCAAGAAGACCCATGCTCTCCTCTATTATTCAACCTTTGCTTCAATCTTCTTATGATGATCCTAAAGAGTCAAGAATTTAGGCAATGTGGTTATCTGTGGGGGTCAACGTGCAAGGTGAAATCTAGATCATGGCTACAGTTTGCAGATAACACAACTGTTATTTCAGGGAATGCTTAGAGAATGCTCAAAAATTAATTGACTTGATTAGGCCTGGTGCAAGTGGTCAGGGATGCAAATAAGGGTTGACAAATGTTGCGCGTTTGGAATGAAGAAGAGAATTCATATCATCAATTTCTGATTAGATTGACAATAGACAATATACACATTCCAGTCTTGATACTGGGCTTGCGATTCAAACACCTAGGTAAAGTATACGATTTGAAATTAAAAGATACAAATACCAAAAAAGGAATGGTTGCGAAATTGTCAACGCTGCTGAAGATCACGATTGAGCTTGATGTTCCAGCACAAATGAAGTTACGAATTTTAAAAAGATTCATACCGTCACAATTAAAATTTAATCAATCAATCAATCAATCAATCAATCAATCAATCAATCAATCAATTAGCTTATAAAGCGCTATTTCCGCGATGTTCAACAGCGCTCCTCAATGAATTTTGAAAACAGATGGGTCTTGAGATCCGCTCTGAACTTCGCAAGTGATGGAGAAATAGTTAGAGAAGTAGGTAGAGAGTTCCAGAGAAAAGGACCAGAAAAAGCAAAAGCAGATTTGGCAAAAGAGTGTTTAACACGAGTTAAGAAAAAGCGAGAAGAAGAAGACGATCGTAAACCGGGGCGTTTAGGTTCAATTAATATATCTGATAAGTACTTAGGAAATAATTTAGATTGAGACCTATACATGAACGTGCAAATTTTAAAAATTATTCTATATTTTATAGGTAGCCAGTGCAAGAGAACAAGATATGGAGATATATGAGAAAAGAAAGGGGCACGAGCAACTAGACGAGCAGCAGAGTTAAAAGCTTTACTTAAAGGATAGAGTATAGAGTCAGGAAGACCATAGTAGAGCGAGTTACAATAATCAATCCTAGATAAGACTAACGAAGTAACAAGAAGAAGAAGAATAGGATCATCAAGAAAAGGCAAAAGTTTTTTTATTCTACGTAGATGAAAGTAAGAGCTTCTAGCAACACTATTAATCTGAGAAGAGAGAGACATAGTAGAATCAAAGATAAAACCTAGACTACGAAACTTATGAGAGACATCAAGAGTTTTAGAATCAGGTAAGATAATAGGAGGAATAGTAATTGAGTGTTTAGATTTATTAAAACAAATTAATTCAAACTTAGAAGGATTAAGTTTAAGACACATAGAATCAGACCAAGCGATAATCGAAGAAAGACATAGAGATAAATTATGAAGAACACTATTGAGATTAGATGGAGGAGCTACGGAGCTATAACTTTCCCCTGACACGGATCGCTAATGCTATAAACAACCTAGTGGTAGAAGCAGTCAGAAATAGGCTAACAATTCAATCAGCGGTTGTGTGTCAGAGATGTTGGGTATGCCGTTGAAGATTGAAGGCCAAAATATTGTTTCACTCAAAGACTCTGAGTTGAAAACGAGATTTAAACTATTTTAAAACTAGTTCAAATACAAAAATTTGATGTCATTGACGGGAAACAACAATAGACTACAAAATGTTCTACATCTTGCTTCCGAAACCAGACTTAACATCTCGGTCGCTAAAATGGTTAGAAAAAAACCGGATATATAAATAGATGCCTGTTGAAATTGCATTTTTTTCTGCAAAATCAATGTACCCTTATCAAATTTTTGATAACGACAATATCCTCATCTCAAATAATTCATTGGTCCAAGCAATAAGATAAACTTCCTGAAACGCTTTACAGATTTGCGAGAAAATAATTCAACAACTGACGACCAGCGCAAATCTACACACATGGGGAAAAACACAAGATGCACTATTCTTTTTGCAGTGGGCAACGGACAAACAAACATGTAATGTCCAATTGTAGACATTTTGGAAGTCGACGTAGGTTTCATCAGGACAATTTGTTGGCTCCTGCCTTCTCTGTTTTTCAATGATATTTTTTGACAGACTTGGTACTACCATATCACCATCAGCCGTTACCTGGTTGCATTTTGGTTGTCTGTTTCCTTTGACCACTTCAAAAATTTTACATTTTAAAACACAGTTTTTCCAGATCTAAGTGGAAGCCGTACTTCATCATCATGTCGAGGCCCAAGATGCATTCATCGGTAGTGTCTGCCACCAGAAACGTGTCCTCCAACTCCGAGTTTCCCGTTTCTACAGCACAAAAAACTTCTCTGTATACAATCGCCGTTTCTCCAGAAACGGTTCGAAATAGGTGTTTGCTAGATATTTCTTGCTTTGGATCCATTGCCGTATTTTGTCTAAAAATAGACCTAGTTGCTCATGTATCGATGGTAATCAAGCATTTACACAGATATATCTTTCCTTCCAACCAAAAATCATCTCGGTCATAATGTAGCTTTGGAACATGAATAATACTTCAAAGATCTCAACATTATTTCTATTTCTAACACCAGTATTGTAGCTTCCAACAATCGTCAAGAGTTTGTTTATCCGTAGGATCAAAATTTCCGATAGATGAACACAATTGCTTCAAACGCAAACTTTGTTAAATGTTTATTTGAATACCAACAATAATAGAAACAATTAACTAATCCAAGTAACTACATGAATCCCATTTAGGACTTCGTTTTCTCTGCTGGAAACCATGACTGTAAACCTGACTTGTGAACCTGGATGCACAGGACGTATTTATAGTCGGATTTTACAATCATAGATATTTTTTTACACCCTATGGTTTACAATCCAAAGGTTACAAATATAGCAAAGATAACAATTGAATAATAAATAATATAACGCATTTCGATCATTCCCGTGGTTATAAAATAAGTTTATGCCGTTTCATTAAAGTTCATGGCTCAAATTATAATGAATATTGATGTCACTACTGCTCTTGCTTCCAGAGTAGCGAATAATGGTAAAAGTAATTGTAATATAAAAAAAATTATGTCAGTCTGTCAATCAGTCAGACAATCAAGAATTATTTTTAATTTTTTAAAAAACTGATGGCATCAACTTTTCTTGTTAATTTTCATAAAAAATTTCTATCCGTTAGCAAATTGGATTTAATTTAACGTTTCCACCCCAGTCTTTTCTGTTTATTCAACCACAACGATTGACAAAAGCTCAAAGTTTAAAACCAAATAAGCCAAAAAAACAGAGAGTAAGTATAAATTTTTATTTTATGCCATAAAATTGCTGAATAAGAATATAAAAAAACGTTAAAGAATACAACTTTTTTACAAAATCGATAATTTTATTATTGAAAATTTTTAATTAAACTATAACGTTGAAAATACATTTAAAGTAACTTTATATTCTTCCTATATTAAATACTATAAATATTTGACTAATAATTTAAAGGTGCATAACTAAAAAAAAAAGTGGCACACAAAATATTTTTTCAAAAGCTTATTATGTATTGAACAATTTGTTTGTTAATTTATCTCAAAAATTTAATAATTTACATAAGTTTTCTATGTTATAGTTTGATAGACATTGTTTTGTGTAAACAAATAAACATCATAAAAATATAAAAATTCTTTATAATCAAAGCATATAGTTATCAAAAAACAAAAGAAATTATTAAAAAATGGCAATACCGTTTACATCGCCACCTGGATTTTTAGAAATGAACGATTTTTTGACAAACGTACCTCTAGCAAATGATGCAAATATTTTACCCAGTCGAATGGACATAATTCCAAATTTAGACATTCCACCTCCCGATTTTAATCCAATGTTTGGCTTGGAAGACAATTCAAAACTATTAGATATCAACACCCCTCTAGCACTTCCCAATTCATTTTCTCAAACTCTACCAGTCATACCTGCAGACTTGTTCTTACCTGATTTAAATAGATTAGAAAATCTTCCAGTTGAACACAACCAACCTTATGCTCCTTATTTGCCTCCTATCAGTCCACCTGGTCCACCATTCACACCAGATTTGAAGCCATTTTTCAATGAACAACCACAATTATCACCTTTAGTAACATCTCCAGTATTACCACTGACAACAGAAACAAATCTTCTTGGAGGCAATCCTACTTCAAATGCTGTATCTATTCCATCCAATTTTTTTCCTAACGACAATACGGACTCATTGAATCGGTATAAAAATAAATTATCGACTGCACGTCCTTCGCTGTATGATACAGTAGAAACAAAGTCAAAACCTTTAACTATTGATGGTGTCGTTGAAGAAGTATTGAAAGAAAAATCTAAAAAAGAAATTAAATTGGATAAACTGAACTTTAAATTAAAATTGTTAAAAGATATGGAAAGAGATTTATTAATGATAGATTTGATGAAATATGACATTGAATGTGAAAAAAGAAAAAAAAATTACCGAACAAGTAAATTGTTGAAAAAATATGGTTTATCAGGTATGGATTATCAAAACAATTGCAATTTGTCTTGTGCTAGTGCAACATGTTTTTATTCTCAGTGCCATCCGCACGTTTGCCACAACTGCACACCAGCACCAGCAGAATGTGGTTTTCAAAAATTTTCTGTTCCAGCATATCAGTATGAACATGCACAACCAAGAAAATATTACATTCGTAAAAGAAAGAAATATTTCTACGTTAATAATTAATTGTTAATAAATTAAACGATATTTTTTTAAAGATGACATTTTTGAAACTGAAAAACATTTGACAAATAAAATTATCTGATGTACTGGCGCTATCTTTTCTTACAATTATTCGGCGTAGCCAGGGTGCCGATTTTTTTAAATACTCCGCAAGTCGTATTTATCCAAATAGCCCTTTTTAAGCACATTTTAAACACTTACAAAAACATAATAAATGATGGTATGACATAACTCCAATTACATTGTTCTTTTCAACAATTACTGTTATTATGGCTTTTTTAATGAGAGTTTGCAAAGGCTTATTTTTCCATTATTTTTTAAAATCTTGAATTGATTCTTGATTATTTAATTTCATACATAATAATAATGCTTGGAGCTTTATCAATTTCTAAGCAAATATTCTAACAAATAGAGTGAAATTGTTTCCGATTCGATAAATTTGCTAAAATTTCCAATTATGGAGACCAACAAAGTTGCATGTCTTATAAAAGAACAATCATGATTCAGTGCCATTTTATTTTGTGTGTTTCTATATCGATTCACAATTCACTATTCGTTTATTTATCAAACCAGTAAAGAATTGACCTGGAGACCTGGAAGATTAAAAATCTTGTATCGGCCACCAGTTCAGAATATATGAAAAAATGGAAAATAATATATCATATCTAATATATATAGTTCTGATTGTGTCAAAAATTATAACAGAAAACCCTTATATTGAAATTCAATAAAAAAAATAACGCATAAAAAAATAACAAAATTAAAAGAACGACTCCTGATTTAATATATAAACAAAAGAAGATAACACCAAAATAATAACACTTAATATCTCGCAGTAGAAAAAAAATACCATAAAATCAAATTCATGACCAAATTTTTAAAATGATATAAACTGTTTGATTCTTGAATTATATTAGGTAATGTGTTCCACAGACGTATTGAAACAATTAGAACAGAATTAATAATAAAAATTGTTCTTGGTTTGGGAAAATAGATGGTTGGATAGTTTCTAAAATAATTTTGTATAGAATTAATAAAACTTTTAAAATATTCACTAAGATAAGGACATTAATTTAATTTATAAAGTTTAAAAAAAAACATAATGTATATAACATATGCAAATCTTCTACAGCCCAAATGTTTGAAGATTTATAATAAATACTTACACGATCAAATTTTTTTAAATTAAATAAAACTTTAAAAAAAATTTTTGATTCTATTTCAAAATATGCAAATGAAATTTTGGATTGTTACCCCAAATTGAAACACAATAAATAAAATACGGGAGAACTAATGTATTATATAAAGAGTAAAAAATAAAATTAGAAAATATTAACTTACGATGATAAATAATAACTATAATTTTTGATGCATTACAAGATATATGATTAATATGATTGTTTGATCTAGCCAAGACAAAGAACCATTAATAAAAAGATCCAAAAATTTTATAAATTTTATAGAATCAACACGATTAATACATATATCGCTAATAAGAATGGTGGAATCCAATAAACGGGTACGTATTGGAGGACCAAATAAAATATAGCCAGTTTTGGTTAAATTAAGTCTTTAATTATTCGAAGAAACCCAGTCATATATTTTCTTTAATTCATTATTTACAGTCAAGATAAGATTGTTAAAGTCTAGATCAGAGTGGAGAATGATTGCGTCGTCAGCGAAAAGAATAAACCTTAAAACATTGGATAGGTTCAAAGTGGTTGAACCGATGTTGAGTTGTTGTTAAAACCGGGAGACAGCCACCTTCAAATGATACCTCAGATTTCGATTTGATGTGTTGCAAGAAATCTTGAGCTGAGATTGACGAGACTGAAAAGTTAGGAGAAATATTTTTCCCAAGCAAGGTAGACACCATGTTCCATAGCTTTCTAGTATTTTGAGAGTTTGAGACAATCATCGATTGGTAATATATATATATATATCTTGAATCCAAAATGGTTTTTTAAACTTTTGAATTACTGTAATTTGAATTTAAAATTATTTTATATTTAATAATTTTTCTTTAGTTTCTATATATTTTAGTTCAATATTATAGTGAACTGTAAAAATCAAGCCACGGGTTGTGTGCTTGTTTGACACTTCGGCTCTGTTGAAAACAATATGAAAAGAAAGCGCTTTATGATGAAATATGAAGTGTAAATAAACTATTAAATTTAAAAACAAGTTGTCGATATGCAGAATATTTTATCCTTTATTTCCGGTTCAAAACCGAGTTCTGATAACAAATCAAAAGTTAAAAACCAATCAGATGAGGATAAAAGTTTTAAAAACAAATTCGATATTTTCTCGACAATCTTTTCAAAATCATCTGAAAACATCAATGATAAAGATAAATCACCAAGTGAGTCTCAACACCAATCGGCTAACAAAGAAAAGATGGAAAAACTTAGTCGGAAAAAAATAAATAGTTCTGGAGGTTTGCAAAATTTTCAATTTTCATTATTTAAACAACAATAAGAAAATAAATTATAATTTAAAGGTTCTTCTGTTTCGAGCAACAATGAATCAAAGCGTAGCAAATATAGAAACTATTCTTTCGAAAAAATTGAACAAAAAATAAAATTGATTAACACTTTGGAAAATGAAATAAAACATTTGGATAAAATCAAAAAGAAAGTTAAATCACGTTATTGTCAAAACGTATGCTATCCTTCAACTTGCATCTGCAATCCTAGTTCTTTTTATTGTGGATCAGGATGTTGCAATCCCAACTTTTGTAGTTTTGGTTGTTATGATGCTTGTTATAATCCTTGCTGCTGCACTGGGTGGGATTGTATTTGCACCAATTATGGTTGTCCTCTATGTCCATCAACGTCTGATGACTATTTTCTTATTGCTAATTATGCACCATTTTTTGGTTGCTCAAATCTCAACTGGCTGCGAACATCGTTGTAGCAATGGTATGTATCAACTACAACAATGAAAATCGTTCCATATTTATATTTTTAAATTCATGTTAACGATCTTTTGTTAACGATCGTTAACAATGTTAACGATCGGTAAACCATGGTGACCTTATTTGTCCACGCTACAGGACATCTGATTATGGGTTAAGGATGTTTTCAATTGCGTCTGCCAAAGTCTGGAACTCATTACCGGCTAATTTGAAGAATGTTAACGGTATCAGTCGTGATGTTTTCAAGAGCCGATTGAAACATCATTTTTTCATCAAAATGAACATAGATAGCGGTTCTGAAGATAACTCGACAGATGCGCTTATAAATGTTTTTCAATTCCATTTGATTTTTATTCTCTATGCAAATCTTAATATTACGTCACGAAGCATACAAAAACTTTAAAAATAACAAAATGTAGCATATAATGACTAATGTATCAAATTTTTGAAATTTATAAAAAAAAACTAACATTTAAAATGTTGTTTATATTTAAAAACGTTTTCAGTAATTAATCATGGCAGGCGCTGAAGTAAATTATAATACAATTTTATTTTGATTGCAAAAATTTTTCATATCTGTTTAGGTTAAATATGAATAAAAAATTAGAGTCAATAAATTGTTAAAAATGTACATTAAACAATTTACTTTTACCTCATCAATTATTAAATAATCACATAAACAACTTTCACAAGTTACTTTAAAAAAAGAAAATCATTTGCTAATTAACCAAAATAATATTCATTAAATAAACCTAGTCAAAATTGAAACAAACAGGTTGGACCCAAGATCACTATTCCTGGAAAAGAACGAAACGTTGAATATGAAATTATTGAAGTTGATGAAGAAACAGAAAAAGCACTACGGAAAAAAAAAGAAGACAAAATAAAAAAAGAAACAGAAGACAAAACACGAAAAGAATTTGATAAAATAAAAAACGAAAACGAATTACTGGAACATTCTAAAAATAGAAAAAACAGAAAAACAAATTATGGAAACAAAAAGTTGAATATCAAAGAAGAAAATGCTAAATGTGCAAATTTACAATTTTTATATTATTATTATTATTATTTATATTATAGCATGTGGATGAAAAACCAATCGAAACCTCAACACCCACAATTTATTCAAAATAATATAGTCATCAACACTAATGGAAAGTCAAAGATGGGGCCCTACTTGAGAAAATTGAGAAATTTAAACAAGCTGTGAAGTTTTTGGTCATTTATATGCGTGTGTGTATGCGTGAGTACGTTTGTGTATAATAACAAAAATTGGTACAATTTTATAATTTTGTAAAAGTTAGCGAATTTTGATGGCTCAGTAACATTTATATTTTTTAGATTTATGCAGTCGTTTTTGTTTTTAATTGTTATTGATTAAGTAAGTTCGTAAGATTATGCTTATAATTGCACTAAATTCCAACCGGTACGAATGAAATGTAGTAACACTACAAATCAAAGAAATTATACCGAGTAGTGCAATCCAGTGATGGTCAGAAACTCCACAAACATAAAAAGAAATATATATCTAAAAAACACTATAATGAAGGGCAAAAATAATTTTTGTTTCAACTAAGCGACCATTTATATCAATATTTTAAAAACTTACCAATAAATTTATATTTTTTATTTTATTTTATTGTTTTTTGTTTTTTATTTATAACAAATAATTCAGCGTCATTTGTACTTTTTTGTAATTCACAAATAAAAACATCAAATTAAGTTTTATCGCTTTATAAATTTTCAAAAAATTTATCGAGTAAAGTTGTAAAAGTTCGATAAAAAATTTAAACATTCGAAAAAACACATGACAGTTGAGATTAAAAATCACTCAAATTGCAATAATACATATTCACAAAAAATGGGCGATTCATCGGGAGCCATTAAAAAAAATGACGGCATTGGAGGACCGTTAGGAAAAGCAGAAAAAATAAATGAATTAGAAGGAGTTAAAAATTCACCCAATGAATTGAATTCTGGAAATCAACCTACACCAGGAGGAATGAAAAATACAACCGGACTTCCTGAAAAAACTGCAGGAGCAGGCGGATTTCCGGAAAGTATAGGTGGCGTTCAAGGAGGAATGGGAAACATAGGTGGTCCTCAAGGAGGAATGGGAAGCATGAGTGGTCATCAAGGAGGAATGGGAAACATGGGTGGACCGCAACAAGGAATGGGAAACATGGGTGGACCGCAACCAGGAATGGGAAACATGGGTGGACCGCAACTAGGTATGGGAAACATGGGTGGGCCGCAACCAGGAATGGGTAACATGGGTGGACCGCAACTAGGAATGGGAAACATGGGTGGACCGCAACCAGGAATGGGGAACATGAGTGGCTTTCAAGGAGGAATGGGAATTATGGGAGGTCTCCAAGGTGGAATGGGTAACATGGCTGGATTTCAAGGAGGAATGGGAAACATGGGGGGATTTCAAGGAGGTATGGAATATATGGGTGGATTTCCAGGAGGAATGGGAAATATGGGTGGATTCCAAGGCGGAATGGGAAACATGGGAATGGGGAACATGATTAGGCCACTTGGAGATATTAACGAAACAAGAAAAACAAAATCTACCAAAAAAAATTCGGAATCTGAAAGAATAAACAAAAAGAAAAAATTGAAACAAAATTCATCAGTTACCAAAAGTTTTATGAATAAATGCGAAAAGGAAATAATAAAAAAACAAAAAGAGTGTAGATGTAGCTATAAACCAAGAATAGTTTATGTTGGTGGAGGGCAACCAATGACCACATCTTGTCCTCTGCAAGATTATGTTTATATCGCTCAACCTCATTATCCGATTTTAAAAAATTACACGACATTTGGCTACCCTATCAACTTTTTTGGAAGATTTTATCAAAACCCCGCTATCGTCATTCATAACCGACTGTTTGCTCTATAAATAAATATAAGAAATACGCAACAGAAAAATTATTAATGCAACTGTATATGTTGGATATATATATATTTATATATATATATATGTGTGTGTTGTGCGTGTGTGTGTGTGTATTAAAAATAATTCTGGCTAATTTATTTTTAATATTTTTTGTACTTGACTGATTATATACAGATAGAAAATTTCAATATTTTATTGTTATCGATTATCTGAAATACTTAGAGCTCATCAATATAAGATACGCATTACGCATTGAGCTGTGTTAGATCGGAAGGGCAATGCTCTCGGTGGTTCGAGATTTATAGTGGCGTCAGACAGGGGTGTATACTTGCGCCGGATGAGTTCTTGGCCCCGATGGATTGGATAGTGGAGCGTTCTGTACACAAAGGTATGCTCGGCGCCACAAACGGCAGGAAGGTGTTCACGGACCTGGACTATGCAGGTGATGTCGCTCTGCTGGCAGAAATACGAGATGTTCTCATACTGTCGTTGGCTACTATGTCCGAGGAGGCAAAACTTTTTGGTTTAAAAATCAACTAAGACAAAACGAAAATTCAGGCAATCTCTCTGGGCGATCCGCCACCCGCGTCTATTTCTGTGCTGGGTAACGACGTACAGATTGTGAATTTGTTTCCAAATCTCGACTCCCAAATACACTCGTCAGGCAGTAGTGACGCTAAAATTTTGCGTCGAATTATCATTGTCCACGCGTGTATGAGGTCGCTGGATCGTGATATATGGCACTCGGGCATTTCAGTGACGACCAAAATTTGATTATATAACGGATACATCACCCCCGTGCTGCTCTATGGATATGAGGCGTGGTCAACTACTGGCGCTCATTTGAAGAGGCTAGACGCCACAGATCAATGGTGCTTGCGCAGGATCTTTTGTCTGACCTACCGCGATCGCGTCACAAACGTTGAGGTGAGGAAAAGAACACAACAACCCTCTGTTTTCTCACTCCTGTTCAATCACATAGCTCGTGCCAGTTTTATAGAGGATCATTTCCGGCTTTAAAAGCTGTCATAGACCGACCGCCACCGAAATAGACTCGAACGCGCGGCCGTCCAAAACAGTCATGGGTCCGCTCAGTGTAGAAGGACTTGTCCCTCATCAACTACGGTACTTACTCGGCCTGGAGACTTGCTCATGATCGCTTGAAATGGAGGCACCTTGTGAACACGGCAACGTCCCGTTATGGGGTACGCCCATAATAATAATAATAATTGCTCACACAGACTAGATTATACAATACAAGTTAACATGTTTTACAAACTGAACGATGACTGATCCCATTGCACGGGACTCTTACAGACATTTCAGTTTATACGGTATTATCGCATTTGTTATAACTGAATATTACATTCAAAATCAACACACAACAAGACAATAATACGAAAAAATCCTGCTTCTGAAACAAACAGCAGAAAACCCATAAGACGTTCAAATTCTGTAAGCTCTTTAATCTTGAAAAAAATCAACCAACAATAAACTAACAATAAAAATCAAACTTATTAATATCATTCAAGTTATTTCACCTGCTACAATAACTACAATAAAGAATCCACAAACTAATGATACATTATCCTTATTAAAATGTATTATTCTTATAAAACAGTTAAAAATAAAACACTCTCGATGTTAGGGGTTTTTAATGGTTAAAGGAGCATTCGTCCAAATGATGTTTCGCCCGAATGATGATTCGCTCGAACGATATGGAGATTCGTCCGATAATGTTTTCGCCGATAAAGTTTTCGCCTGAAGATGTTTCACCCGATAAATAGAATCGTCGCCCGATACATTTTTTGCCCAAAAACATACATCCATTCGTTTTTGTCCATTCTTTTAATAATTTTCTAAAACACGATGACATTGCAGTGTTTGGTACTAACCGATAAAAAAAAATCAATATATTGATAGTATCCTAATCAATTCTCCATATCATACCACCACTACCATCATCACTTCACTATCACTTCACACATTATTACAAACTCACACAAATCATTACAAGACACATCTACAATCTAAAAAGACAATAACTATTAAAATTCTTACAATCTACAGAGACAATAACTATTACAACTTATCAGCAAATTCAACACGAACGAACACACACATACGCGTGTATAGAAATATATATATATATATATATATATACATATATATATGTATATATATATATATATATATATATATATACATACAGGTGAAAGACATTAATTAATGCATTAATTTATGAAATCTACCGAATTTCTAGCATAGGATAGTTTTTTTATTACATTTCTCAATATTTCTAACCAAATTCTTGCCATCATTATTTATTTTATTAAAGTTAGAATAATATACAGTTTTCCAACTCATACTTAAGTGTATAAGGACCTATTTCGATTTTTCAATCATCTTGTTGCAGTTTATATAAGGAATTTGTATAACCCAGAACCAAGTACTTGTTGCAGTTTATATAGTTTATAATTTTATAACCCTGTACTTGTTGCAGTTTATAAAGGGATGAAGATGATTGAAAAATCAAAACAGGTCCTATACACTGGAGAATGAATTAAAAAATTGTATACTTTTCTAATATTCTAACTTTAATAAAATAAATAATAATGACAAGAATTTGGTTTTAAATATTGAGAAGTGTAATAAAAAACTAATTAACAATAGAAATTCGGTAGAATTCTTAAGTTACCATTATATATGGGGTGTTTCCATGGAGCTACATTCAAACCAAGGTCAAAACTGCATTCAAAACAAAGGCGTACCGATTAATCCAGTTCATTAAAATCTGTCCAGCGACAATGCAAGCCTCCTGATTTGGTATCGGATACACTTTCGGCCACTTGCTAAAATAGTCCGCTACAACCAGAATGTAACGGTTACCATCATTTGATTCAAAAAATGGTCCAGAAATGTCGATAGCAATTTTTTTGAAAGACAAACCAATATTATAAATTTGCATTTTATTTTGTAATTTTTTTTGGGACCTTTCACTGCAGCGCATGTACTATATATATTTTCGACACCAACTTTCACATCTCGAGTATAATCTCTTACGTATTCTGTCAAGCGTCTTATAAACTCCAAGATTTCTTCGATTTTATTCTTAGGCGCCACAATCTGCATGCGATGTTTTGATCCATCAGTTGATTCCCATTTTTGTTTGAGTAACCCATCTTCCAAATGCAAGGAGTCCCACTGAGGCCAGTAGCTTTTCAACGACGCACCAAACTCCGATATATCTTGCCATTCAGGTCGCTGCTCTGAATTTTTCCATGCAATGACATATTATAATAAGCGCTAGCCAGATCTACCAGTGCTTATCTTGTATCTACCATTATCTTTATTGTTCGTACATTTTCTGTTTGTACTTTCTCTTCCAGTCGACTGCAGTATTTGCGACCTAATAAACAAGGTTGAAGAAAAAAGAGCTTCGGTATTGTTGTGGGAGGTCCCTTTACGGTGCATAATTTTAAAGTCGTACATTTGTAATCGTTCCAACCATCGTGCTACTTTAACGAAGAAAAAATTTTTGTACCTAGAGGTACTTGTGGTAATTTTTCGTTGCCCTGACTATCGCTAGCAACTCTTTTCTGGTTACAAA
>NW_008704902.1:8623530-8641221 GCF_000326865.2 Helobdella robusta | reverse complement strand
CTACATATATATATATATATATATATATATATATATATATATATATATATATATATATATATATATATATATATATATATATATATATGTATGTATGTATGTATATATATATATATTTATATATTTATATATATAACGTACATATGATGGATTCAGATAGTTGAATGGAACAGAAAACATACATTGAAAAAATTTTGAACGGTTTGGCCGCATTTGAATTTCTCTATATTTTTCTCTTATTTTGGTGATTTGTTCGATGTTTTATTGTTAATTTTGGTATTAATTCATAGTTAAAATTAGGGAAAGTATTAATATATTTTTGTTAACATTGATTTTATTAGGATTAATATTAAAATTAATTAAATATTTGAAAAATTAATTAAATGGTTTAAACTGTATTGGTAATATATACGTTTGTTATTTTCTGTTGTGAGTTCGTACGATTCCAAAGGTTGTTTTGTATAGCTATTTGTTATCTGGAATTTTACAATGGCGAGTAAATGTACAAAGTGCGTAAAAGTTACTAAAGACGTTGTGCAATGTGTGCAATGTTTTCAATGTGAAAATATTTTTCATGCAAAATGTGTTGGAGTAAATGATGAGGTTGTTGAGGTAACACGTACTTTGTTGAATTTCAAATGGTACTGTGATATTTGTTTGAAGACGGTATCCAACATTAGATTATTGACAAAGACAGTAAATGATAATAACAATGAAATCAAGTTGAAGGTGGATCAAATTAATGCTGCGAATATTTCGTTAAAACATGAACTGGACATGATCAAAAGTATGATTAAAGATAATGATTCAAAATTAGAAAAGCTTGATGAACCAGGTTCCAAGTTAAGTGTTGAAATTGATCATTTTAAAAGTGAATTGCAAAAAACATGGGTAAGTGTCGTTGGCCAGGAGGTTAAAAAAGGTATGCAAAGCATTAATGTTGAAGTAAAAACAGTACAAAAAACATTAGATGAGGCACAGGAAATAAAAGAGAGAGAAAAAAACATTATGATGTTTAATGTAACTGAAGGAGATAATGACAGAGATCGAGTCAAGGAAATAATCAAGAAACTGTCGAGTGATATCAAAGATTCTGATATGAAAAGAATAATAAGACTGGGTAAAAGGGTTGAATCAACAAATAGGCCAATTTTGATAGTGATGGATAACATTTCAGCTAAAGAGTTGGTGATGAAGAGTTCATACAAACTTAAGCAAATGTCTGAAGAACTTAGTAAGGTATGGATTGCCAATGATCTGACTGCTGAACAGAGGAGTGAATTGAAGAGTTTGATTGCTAATGCAAAGACAAGAGAAGCTGCATGTACGGGAGGTTTTTTATACAGGATCAAAGGACCTGTGGGAAAGTGGCGGATCGTGAGTTTCAAAAAGTCATAAAAGGTAAAGGTAAAAGTCCTAAGAAAAACAATGGTTGTAAAATGCTTAACAATGTTAAAATAGGACTAGGGCTTTTGAATATTAGGTCAATGTTGTCGAAAAATGATAAAATGTATGAGGTAATTTGCGATGGTTTGGATATCTTAGTTTTGACTGAAACATGGCATGGGTCCAGTAATGAAATTGCTGTTAGGCGGGCAATGCCACCAGGTTATAATTTTGTGGATTTTGTCAGACCTCATGATCCATTTCATGGTGGACTAATAATTTATTTTAAAAAATGTTTTAATTTTAAACTCATCAGATTACCTGTGTTAAAGACTTTTGAGGCATTAGCCATTAAATTAAAAATAAATGGAACTCATATTGTTTTATTGGCTGTTTATAGACCAGGATCGGCTTTAATTTCATCTCTATTCTTTCAGGAGCTTGTTGCTGTTTTAGAGATAATATCCTTGCTTAGTAACAATGTTGTCTTAGCTGGTGATTTTAATGTGCATGTAGAGAAACACATGGATCCTCACAGTGCGTCATTATGTGAGATTTTTGGTAATTTTAATCTTGTTAATAGAATAAATGAACCAACGCATGAATTAGGAGGTGTGTTAGACCTGATTATCACTTCTTTGTCTTTTCCAGTTTTCGATATTCGAGTTCTGCCTCCGGGAGTTTTTTCTGATCATGGTTTGGTTCAGGCATGTTTATCAATTGATCAAGTTATAAGAATGAAAAAAAAGGATGGTTCGATCTTGGAAAAACATGAATCACGATCGTTTTATTTCTTTGGTTCTTGATTCTCCTTTAAATAGATTATGCCAGGGTGGAAATACTGATGATTTATGGAATTTATTTGAAAGCGAAATGACGAAAATCACTGAAATAGTTGCACCTTATCGTATGGTTGAGGTTAGAGATGATCCGATGGCACCTTGGTTTGATTCAGAATGTAGACGGTCGAAGGCTTATTGTAGAAAAATGGAAAAACGATATAGAAAAACGTTGAAGGAAGAAGATAAAAAAAAACTGGGTAATGGCCATGAAAGCAAAAAGTTTCATATACACTCAAAAGAAAAATCTATATTGGAAGGAGCTCGTTAAGGATAATCAAAATAATGCAAAAAAAATTTGGAGTATTATTAATAAATTGCTGTGTAAGGAAATTGGTAGTAGCAGTTTAAAAGATGCCACTGACCATACAGCTCAAAAATTTTTAACGTTTTTCAATAATAAAATAGATAAAGTTCGAGAATTGACGAAGACTGCAGATTATCCAAACTTCAATCAGTCAGAGTTCAAAGTTGAAAATGTGTTCTCTACTTTTCCAGTATGCACTGAAGATGATGTTAAAAGAATAGTTCTAAGTTCTCCATCAAAATCATGTTCGTTGGATATTTTGCCTACGCACATTTTTCAGAAACATATAAATTTGTTTACTAGGTTTTTAACCAGTTTTATTAACCTTTGTTTCAAACAAGGCAACTTTCCAAACAGACTTAAACTTGCGATTGTTACACCGCTGTTAAAAAGACCAGGCATGGACATTAATAATTTAAACAACTATAGACCAGTGTCCAATCTTTCGTTTATTTCAAAGGTGATTGAGAGAATTGTTGCCAAAGAGCTGTTGACGCACATACGCCGGAACAATTTATTGCCTGTGTTTCAGTCAGGATATAGACAACATCATTCAACGGAAACGGCTTTGTTGCAGGTTTTATCGGTTTTGTTGGAAAACATCGATGTTGGAAATTCCTCCCTGCTGGTATTTTTAGATATGAGCGCAGCTTTTGACTGCGTTGATCACGATATCCTCTTAAGACGACTGGCGATCTGTTTTGGTTTATCAGGTACAGTGGAATTATGGTTTCGGTCTTATTTGTTACAACGAACGCAACAGGTGTTATTTATGGATGATTTATCGGCAATTCATTTGGTTTCCACTGGTGTGCCACAGGGCTCGGCGTTAGGACCAATATTATTTTTGTTATATACGGCTGAGATTTTTAATATACTGGATTTTCATGGATTTATGGGTCACGCTTTTGCAGACGATATTCAGATAACAGTAAATGGACCCCCAGAAAGATTCCAATCTATAGTTGATAACTTTGTCCAGTGTTTATCGGATATTAATGACTGGATGGCAACAAATCGATTGAGGCTAAATCGGAGCAAGACTCAACTGTTGCAAGTTGGTACATGGCAGCAGCTTTTTAAGATGAGTATAGATTCTGTTTTGATTGACGATTTGAATATACAATTTTGTTCCACAGCAACAAGTCTAGGTAGGATATTAGATTCTAGATTGACAATGGTTGAACATATAAAATTTTTATCCAGAGTATGTACTGTTCAATTACAAAAATTGAATTTGATAAGAAGATCAATAGATAAAAAAACGGCTGAATGTTTGGTTCATGCATTCATTCACTCGAGACTCGATTACTGTAATAGTTTGTATTATGGATTGCCGGAGAAGTCAATTGCTATGATTCAGTCTATTCATAATCGTGCAGCAAAAGTCGTGGTTGGTGGAGCAAAGTTTGATCATGTAACTTCTATATTTAAAGAACTGCACTGGTTGACGATAGAAAAAAGGGTGATTTTTAAAATATCTATGATCATGTTCAGATGTTTGAATGGATGCGCACCAAAATACCTCGTTGACAAATGTTTGCCACGAGTGGTTTCTACACGAACAATTCGACTTCGGTGTGATGAATTGAATTACATGATGGTTCCTCCTACCCGTTTGAAGATTGGAACAAGAAATTTTTCCGTTTGTGGACCAGCTGTGTGGAATAGCCTTCCTTTTTATTTAAGAAATCAGGAATTAAATTTAATTATGTTTAAGAAATTATTGAAAACTTACCTGTTTTTGTTGTAACAAACAATTTATGTTTATGATTTATTGAATTTATTTATAAATTTTATAGATGCGGTCATTCATGAGTTTATTGCATTATTTATGATGGCGCCTTTGAGATAATAATTTAATTGGCGCTGTATAAATGTCCTGATAATAATAATAATAATAATAATATGTATGTATGTATATATATATATATATATATATATATATATATATATATATGTATGTATATTTATATATATAACGTACATATGATGGATTCAGATAGTTGAATGGAACAGAAAATATGCCAATACTCATTGAGAACAAAAAAATTATAATGCATTTTATAATGCATAAAAATGAATAATTAATTTAAAACTAAAAAAAGTTTGAAGTTGTTTTGATAAATATCAGTATTTGTTGAATTAAAACGTTTAAGATGTTTCATTGTTCCAGTTTTATCGCAAATTACACAACTGTGTATTTCACGTTATATTTTTTAAGAATTTTAACAAGTAAACTTGGCATGTCGTAACAGCGTGTTATTATTATACACTATATTACAAAATTTATGTTTTTAAAAATATCTGTATCTATTTAACTTAAATACAACGCAGTAATTTGAAGTATTACTTAATAAATTTTTATACATGAATTGCAGCACCTAGCAATCATAAAAAATTTTTCTAAACGTAAAATACTTTTGCACAAGCTTATACACTCTTGAAATATACTAATGACCCCTTATAACTTTTTAAGATACTTTTTAGAATGCCTATAGTCATAATATATGCATGCATATATTGTACAAACTTGAACAGATCGTTCCGGGAATCAACAAAGAAAAATGAACAAACTGAAAGAAATAACAGAATATCATTTGTGCAGCGCCCAAGGCATTGCGTCAGAGGCGCCAGACGCATCAAAATATAACAAAACTATATAACCATGCGTGCCCCTTTATTGCTGTTAAAAAATTTCAACATCACAAAATAATAATACATTGAAAAATTAACTGGAGTTTATAAATATATTAAAAAGCAGTCCGGAAATTAGTATTTGGGCATTTATCAGAGCACAGTGAAATTAACGGAAAATAATGTACTACCGATGATTAAATTGTTACAAAAAAAATTAATTACCGATATTGTGATAGATAATAATTATAACGCCCATTAGGAGTTCAACATTTTTTGCTCTGTACTACGTTAGGAAAGCCCTTGTTTAATATACATGCACACAAAGACGGTAAGGGATGGTATAATATAAAATTTTATTAAAACAAATCTTATAAAATAAGTAAAATAATAAACATGTTTTATTGCCATAATCTGTATTATAAATAAAAAAGTCATTAGTTATTAAATTCCAGCATGTTCATTGAAGTTCAACTATTTTAACCAAATTTTAATTATAAAATTTAAAAAACCATATTAATTTTAATTCAGATTGAAAAACACAATTATGTAAAATTGATAACAATGGAATATTTTTAATGAAACTTGTCTTGAAAGGAAAAAATTACTAACCCCCAATCTCAATGTTATTGATTTCAAAGCTGAAAGGTTGTATATTCCAACAGGTCACCCAACATTTCAGGTTGACATCAATAACGCAAAATAATAAAACAAATTGTAAACAAATCATTTAAAAATTGTTTTGTTTGCAATTACATCTAAATTTATTAATCTATAATTTACAGAAAAAGCATATTCGCGATTCTTTCAGTACGAAAAAAATGATGAGAAAAATAACTGTAGCAGCGTACACGCAGCCTAACGATGTTGTATACACGCTCTCTTTAAAACATGCGTGATAAAACGCGATGTGTACATCTACAGTGCTAAAAAATGCAAGCTGAATGCTTTTTCAAAGTTTTGCATTGTTGATATAATGATCAAGAAACCAGTTTTTATTTTTGAACAATGAATCAAAATATTATAACTATGTATAATGAATAAAATAAATCAAACTAATATATAAATTTATATATCAATGTGACATATTTGACAAATTTTAAGCAATATTTATATATAATATACAATATTCATATACAATATCAAAAAATATTTATGCTGTTTTTTTCAAATTTCTTTTATATTCAAAGTATTTTTACGTTTGATATTTTTAATATTAATTTAAATGAAATTTATTCTTGTTTCCAAATTAACAGCATTTAGGCAGTTGGCTCCAAAATTGTGCTACTGTTTACTATTTTGATTACTAATAATATCGTTGTAGACCGTGAAAAAAGAAAACATTAAAATTTTGTGAATAATATACAGTAACAGTAAACAAAAATTAGAAAATGTTGACCAACTAAAAATTTTGAAAAAAGTCTGTTGAATATTATGTAAACTTATATTGTGTCTGTGGCAATTAGATACTCGTTCTGGATCTGTCTGCGTTGTTTATTAGTGAATCTAGTTTTATATATGTCGCCATTTGCATTATTAAAGTATTTCGTATTTCGTTAATAAATAAACATTATTAAACTCAATTGTTTGTTAGTGTGTATATTATATCTCGCTCCAGTTATCAGAATATACCATGGCAACCTCAATGTTTTCAACAGGTTATGGGCCTAGGTCACGACGGGTGTTCAATGGAGACGAAAGGAAATACAAATTATGGGAGGTAAAATTCATGGGTTCCATGCGGCTACAAAAATTGCATGATGTTTTCATGAGTACAGATGATCCTGAAGAGGAACAAAATGCTGAAATTTTTGCGGAGTTAATTCAATGCCTCGACGACAGAAGTTTGTCGTTAGTTATCAGAGACGCCATGAATAACGGCAAAAAGGCTCAGGAAATTTTACAAAAAACATTATTTAGGTAAGTCAAAACCCAAAATTATATCTCTGTACAACGAATAAACGATTCTTTCAAAACGTGAAACAGAAATTGTGACAGATTACCATTACATGTTACCAGCTGGGACCATAGCTTCGTCATTAAAGACAGCTGGTGAGGTAATAAATGACAGTCTTCACATCGCCATGATTCTGAAAGGTTTGCCACAAGAATTCAAAACATTCTGTACAGTTACAACTAGGGATGCACCGGATTTAGGTTTTTCACTTGGCCGGATTTAAAATTCAAAAACCGGCCGGAGCCGAGGCCGGATTTTAGTTACCATTTTACATACGTTAGAAAAAATACTCAAATTTACGGTTATCTACATGTTGAACATTAAAAAATAACACCAAGCAAATAGTTAATTAATTCAAATATATGAATAAGTTGTGTGATACGCCAAATTCTGTACACAAAGATCAGCTTATAATTTATGCATAACTCATATTATAGCATAAAGAAAATTGTCCAGCTCACCTCACAATTAGTGATGTTGTTATTATGTGTCATGTATGCACGTGCACAAATTCTTTTACACAAAGATCGGCTTATAATTTATGCAAAACCCATGTTATAGCACAAAGAAAATTGTCCAGCTCACCTCACAATTAGTGAGGTTGTTATTATGTGTCATGTATGCCTAGCCTAACCTTTAACATACCATGTTCTTAAATTATGCGCATATGTATCAATATATATATATATATATATATATATATATATATATATATATATTATGTAGAAGTATGATCCGTAATATACAATTATATAGTATATACACGTGCACAAGTTCTTTTACACAAAAATCAGCTTATAATTTATGCATAACCCATGTTATAGCAGCATAAAGAAAATTGTCCAGCTCACCTCACAATTAGTGATGTTGTTATTATGTATCATGTATGTTTAGCCTTTAACTTATTGACATAAAATTAATTGAATTCAATAAAAACTTTTTTCTATTTATGACATTTTTAAATGTTGATAGACGCTTAAATCCGGCCACCGCGGATTTGAAAAAAAGCAAGATTTCAGCCGGGGCCGAACTTCGGTGCATCCCTAGTTACAACACAGAAAAATAGAGAACAATCATTTGCAGAATTCAAGGTTGCGCTTCGTAGGTTTGAGGAAGCAGAACTGTACTTGTAGTAGTGAGGATACTGTAATGATGAACTACACAAAACCCATACAGTGTTTCACATGTTATCAACATGGATACAAGTCATTTGAATGTAAAACTTGCAAAGAGCAAAAATCAAATAAAGGCTATTCAGAAGAAATGGTCTGAGATATGCAAAAATAAATCTCATAACACACATCAATGTAGAAAGAACAAAAATAGTGCAAAATCAGTTTTAGACAACCAACAAGAAGAAAAACAATCATATTTATTTTTCAAAGCCTCAGAAAGTCAAAGCATTGGATGTAATAATCGACTTGTAGATTGCGGTTTAACAACCCATATTGTTACTGACAAATCAAAGTTTGTACACCAAGGAACAAATTTTAAATCCACCAGTCGCTGTATTGAGCTAGAAGATGGCTCTGGATCAACTGGGATAGTGAAAGGTAGAGGTACAGCAAAGGTTGCAATACACAGTTCAGACGGAAAAACTAGAGATGTCTATCTGGAGAATACATTGAGATACCTCAAGATATTTTTTTGGTTTAAGCAGCAACAGAAAAAGGAGCTACAGTTAATTTCAACCCCTATTATGCACAACTCGTTTGTTTAATTAATACTGTCTTTAACTTTTGTAAATGCAGAAATTTGTATTATCTAAAAGGTGTTGCCGACAGAACCAATGTTAAATATAATCTGTACAAATGGCACAAAATCCTAGGTGACTGCAACTTCAGGGACATCATTAAACTAAAATCTGTAGTAGAAGGAATAAAAATAACCGACAAGTCAGAAGTTCAATGTGACGTCTGCATTCTTGGAAAAATGACACAGTCCTTTAACAGGCTTAGTGAGAGGCGTGCCACAAAACCACTGGAACTTGTTCATTATGATTTAAGTGGTCCTGTCACACCCCCAACATGAAACGGTTTTAGATATGCTATATCGTTTGTTAATGATTTCTCTGGTGTATATACTAGATTTCAGATCATTAATACTGAAAAATTGCATCAAAAACGAGAAATTTGCACCAATTCACCTCATGAAAATGGAACAGTTGAACGAAGTCGGAGATCTTTGTTTGACTTGGCAAGATGTTTATTGATAGAATCAGAACTTCCAAATGAATTGTGGACAAATGCAGTGCGCGTGGCGGCATACACACGCAATAGATGTTTTTGTTCACGAACAGGAAAATCACCTTACTAAAGTATGACCGGCAGAAAACCTGACCTGTCTCGCATGTATGTCTTCGGTTCAACGTGTTATACTTTTGTACAAAATAAAAGTAAACTTGATTCGAGGAGTGAAAAAGGAATATTTGTGGAATATGATCACGAAAGTCCTGCCTATCTCGTGTATTTCAGAAACTCTGAAGCTGTGAAGAAGTCAAGATGTGTGCGTTTCACAAACAACATAAATGCAAAGGAAAATGAATATGATGTTAGTCATGATTTTGAAGACTTTAATTATATTGATAAAAAAAAGTGATGTCGCTGAAGCTGAGACTGTGACACAAAACAAACTCACAACTGTAAATTTGAATCTTGTGAAAGAGAAAGATGAGAACAATAATGCAGATATTTCAACTATAACCCAAAGTAAATCAGGTTTGGAATCGATTGTTCGCAGATATCCAATGAGAAACATGAAAAAAACCGAAACATCTAAATAACTACATTCTAGAGGATAATTCAGCAAATACTACTGTTCATTATTGCTACAAAATGTACGACGTGCCGAAAACATATAATGAAGCCGTAACTTCCTCCAATTCTCGATACTGGAAACAGGCTATATTGGAAGAAATAAACTTGTTATTAGACAACGACACTTTTGAACTATGCCAATTACCAGAAGGCCAAAAAGTAATTAGAGGTCGTTGGATATATTCACTCAAGCTTCAACCGGACGGCGATGATCAATATAAGGCTCGATATGTAGCAAAAGGTTATTTTCAGGTACAAGATATTGATTACAATAAATCTTTTTCACCAACTGTTCGAGTTACATTTATACGAATGATGATTCAATTAGCAGTGCAAAACAACATGGTTAATTTTTCGATGTACGGTTATTTCTTGATGTCAAAATTTGCTAAAATTACTTAAATGGGTGCGTGCTTATATAGTGTATGAACTGTTTAAGATGTTTTATTTTAACACATAACAAAATGAAATGTATATGCCTTTGCGTTATAAAAAGCATCTAAAGCAAACTAAAAAAACTAAGCCTAACGAAATCAACGAAAAAAATGAATCAATCAATTTCAAATCTAGCATAATAGTAATAATAAAAACAGATATTAGGTGAACAAGATTTATAAATTAAATCATTGCAGACTAGCTATGTTAATTGGACTCTTTTTTTTACAAAACATTTGATGTTATTAATAGACATTGGAACTTGGTCACTGACAATGGTATTCCATAAATTAATGCCGCGTATGGACAAATTTCGATCCTTTATTACGATCCTATCGTTTTGTCTAGTTGATGAAGATATATATGTGAAAGTGTTTAAGAATTTGTAGTTTTCGTCACTTCATACATAAAAATAAAAGTAACATATTCGTTGATTTGTTCAATGTTAAGTAATTTATATTTATAAAAGATGAGTTCTGTGTGATCACGTAAAAAATATTTTTGTAGTACTTTTAATTTATTAGTTAAATATTTAAATGTATATCTCCAGAAAACGTTGCCATAAATGAAATATGGAAAAATAAACGCATAATAGATCATTATCATAGTGTTTGGTGTTAATCTAATGCCAATAACGTTGTATAATTTACTGATGACTATATTTACATGCTGAGTCCAATTTAAATCCCTTGGTATAATAATTCCATAGAATTTTATGGAGTGAACGCGAGGTAGCGCAGTATTACCCATTCTTATTGTTAAATTTTCTAGTATGTTATTGTTAGTCTTAATTTTGGGTCCGAAAATGACATAGCATGAGTTTTTTACATTCAATATAAAATAATTATTAAATTTTACAAGCTCTGTATTCATTTTTTCGAACAGCATTTCTGGATCCTTACCAGACAAAAATATGTTGGTGTCATCTGCAAATAGTACCGTAGTACAACGATCGGACACGAAAATAATATCATTCATGAAAAATCAATGAAAATCCCTAACATGAACACTTTGGATTAAAAACCATTTAATAGAGATCTATACAAATCTACAATTGCTAACTCTTTTGAGGATTTATATATATCCATGTGTGTGAATTTTTGCAGCGCGGCGGAATCTTTTCTCTGTTTGAATACCAGCATACGCCGCCTCCAGCCTGGGAAGTCTCGCTTTCGCCAGGACTCGCCTCCTCACAAATGTTTATTTCCGGGTCAGAAAATACGGGCCAGGCGGAAGTGCTTTCGCGCCCTGCTTGCCAGTCGGTCAATCCGGTCTTACTAACCGCTGACAAGTCTTTTTCATACATGTTTTATATGACGAACAAGACAAACAAAAGTTAACTGAAATAAATTTATTACAAACAAGAAAGAAAATAAACTTACTCTGCAAAATAAATGTTTTCCAAATGTTCCAAACTAAATAATAAACTAAAGTAAATTAAAACAGCCAAAAAACACAGTAACTAAATTTAGAAAATAAACCCGCGGAACAATATCACCAATTACCAAAATGACCAAAACCTAACACGCCAGGAACCGAACTACCACCAAAAACTACACGAACACTTTACCAAAAACTAACTCAAAAACTAACTCGAAAAACTCAAAAACTCTGAAACTTCCGATCCTAAAACAATTGTCCAAAATACATATATATTAATTCACATAAGCAACCATTCACTTTCAAATATGCTCACTATACTCACGCTATAGGTACTATTTACATAAAACCCATTCACATAACATTCCGCCAGCATGCATACAAAACCAGTTTATACAAAGTTTTACCAGCATGCATACCAGACCACTCCATACAACAAACGCGCCAAACAAACCAACACACGTATATGAAACATTCATTCATAGACGCGTGCCAAAAAACTTCACAAAATACCCTACTCCATCAAACGTCGTCCCGACGTTTGCTGTCAAAAATCTTTGTTGAAGTTGGAGATGTTAATTGCCATTAGTTTCTCCGGGCCCCATCTGGACGATCTCTTTCTTTCCCTTCTTCTCGTCGGTACAGCGATGCCTGTTGTCTCGATGGGCAACTCACTATCTTCTTTGATCCACTGTCTTCATTCTTCGGGGCATCTCTAGTAAATTCGTTAATTATAGTTTTGACGTTAGCTGGATTCTCCTGTTGAGGTCGTTGATCTAACTTATTTTTCACCGTGGCCCCTAAAAGATCGGACAACCGCGTTCCCTGTTTAAACAAACTGGGTTCGTAATTTAAGTTTAATACCCTTATGCATTGACCATCGTATTTCATCGAAAGCAGCGTCCTAGCAACATATACGCCCGAATTCACTTGCCTTGCTTTCGAACATACGCAATCTGTCAATGTCAATTTAGATGGCTGACTTACAACCAATTGTATCGGTACATCTAATTCCGCTCGTGCCGGAATTTTTGCACTTCCACACTGGAGTAAATTTGGCACAATCGTCCATTTGACGATCCTTAGTGACTAACTTCGGTATTCTATTTTTGCTACCCACAATAATCCGTACTTCGTAAAACTTCCATGAGACTTTATTGTTTGCCAGCCAATCTAAACCCAAGATAATTTTTGACACGTGGTCTGATATAAGGACAGAAGCAAGTTTAGAAAATCCATCAATTTTTATCCAAAGTTCCATTTCTCCCTTCATTGAAATCTCTGTGTTGTTAGCAGCTTTTAACGATCTTTTGGTAGGTATGACCCTTGTTACGTCAACCATTGAGGACGGGATGATGGAAACGCTGCTTCCGCTATCCAACAAATTCAATCTTTTTTTGCCATTTACCGAGATCGGAAAATATAAGGTTCGGTCGTCAGTCCCATTAAATTTGTTCACGTGTTCCGATTGTTTATTTGACTTTTCTTTCTCTTCTGGGCATTCCCTTTTGAAATGGCCTGATTTTCCGCACCTGTAACAGTTATTTTGAACCT
Source organism: Helobdella robusta (assembly GCF_000326865.2). Taxonomy (NCBI): domain Eukaryota; kingdom Metazoa; phylum Annelida; class Clitellata; order Rhynchobdellida; family Glossiphoniidae; genus Helobdella; species Helobdella robusta. The sequence goes on along the minus strand of NW_008704902.1, from coordinate 8,627,910 downwards.
TTTGATTGTTTGGTTAAAACCTTTTTGGCGTACTTCTCTGAGGGCATTGGGAGACGAAGTGTCCTAGTTTTCCACAGTCAAAACAAACTTTTTCACCTCTGACATGAAAAACAGTTGGCTGTACTCTATGATCTCGAAGAAGGTCAAGCGATTGACAAAGCGAGTTCATTTGCCGTTCCGTTCCACTGCTTTCATCCCGTCTTCCGTTGTATCCTGCATGTTCCTAACCTGTGGGATAAACCTGTAGGATGAATTAAATAAATTTTTTGTAACTTCAAGACGTTATGCAATTCTTAACGCACCATCAATATTTCTTGGTTCCCTCTCTCTAACTTTTAATTCTAAATCAGCGTCATTGAGAGCAGATAAAAAATCTCTTGTTAAATGTATCGCCAACTTTGACTGTTTACCCGGGTAAGCTAACGACATTAATTTTTTTACTGTTTGTGATAATTCACGCTCAAAAGACTCGTGAACACGAGTTCTATAACAATTTTCTAGTTTTGCTACTAATTCTCAATAACCCAGTTCTGCTAAGTCCCAAAGAACTTCTGCAGCTTCACCTGTTAGCGAACAAGACAAATACGCTTCCATGTTGTCTAAACTCCATTGGTAATACCTAGTACATATTTCAAACTTCTTAAGAAAAGTCTTGAGACACCCGGTGCCATCAAACCTGTCTGGCGTCGACTTATAACCCTAAGAAACATGTTCTGGAACCTGTGTGCGTGTTTCTTTTTGTACAATGGCTGCAGATTTTGCTTATGTGCAAAATGAATTACTTTATTTTGTATTCAATAATTTAAAAAATTAAAAAATGAAGATTTTCAGTTTAATATAATTAAGTTTTACTCATCTATTGAAGACATTACCGCAGCTAGACAACAAATTACAGCGGATGTTGAAGCTGCACGATCAAATTAATCAATCAATTAATCATTCAATCAGTGTATTAAGCGCTATTTTCGCGATGTTCAGCAGCACCCCTCAATGAATTTTCCAAACAGATTGGTCTTGAGATCGGCTCTGAACTTTGTAAGTGATGGAAAAGTAGTCAAAGAAGGAGGTAGAGAGTTCCAGTTAAAAGGGCCAGAATGCCAGAAAAAACAAATGCAAATTAAGCAAAAGAGTGTTTAATATGAGTTAAAACAAAGTTAAGAACGATAGTAAACCGGGGCGTTTAGGTTCAAATAATACATCTGATAAGTACTTAGGAAATAATTTAGATTGAGACTTATACATAAATGTGCAAACTTTAAAAATTATTCTATATTTTATAGGTAGCCAGTGCAAGAGAACAAGATATGAAGATATATGAGAAAAGAAAGGGGCACGAGCAACTAGACGAGCAGCAGAGTTAAAAGCTTTACTTAGAGGATAGAGTGTAGAATCAAGAAGACAATAGTAGAGCCAGTTACAATAATCAATCTTAGATAAGACTAACGAAGTAACAAGAAGGATCACCAAAAAAAGGCAAAAGTTTTTTTATTCTACGTAAAGATAAGTGAAAACTTTTATCAACACTATTAATCTGAGAAGAAAGAGACATACTAGAATCAAAGATGAAGCCTAGACTACAAAACTTGTAAGAAACATCAATAGTTTCAGAATCAGGTAAGGTAATAGGAGGAATAGTAATAGAGTGTTTAGATTTATTAATCTGTCAGACCAAGCGATAATTGAAGAAAGACAGAGAAATAGATTATGAAAAAAACTATTGAGATTAGATAAAAGAAAAGAAGTATAAATATAAGAATCATCAGCATATAGTTGACTAGTGAAAAAAAAATTATTAATAATACGAGGTAGTTCAGAAGTAGGGTTAGGGATAAGAAGAGTGCCAAGGATAAAACCCTGAGGTACGATTACCTGACTGTCCTAAAATTTCTAAGCAGAGTACAAGGAAAAAAGAAAATAGCTAAATTTAACAAAAATTTCCAATATCTAATTTTTCGGTAGATAAAGATTTAACAAAAAAATTCCGTGTTACGTCAGCGTTGATAGTAATAAAGTTCCAACTAACACAATAGTGTTGCAATTTAATTTTAATTTGGTTCTTGCAAAATTGCAACAAATGGAAACTAAAATAAATAGTTTTGCCACCACACTAGCAAATCTAGGCACATGTAATGCAAACAATGCTCAAATGTCTGGCTTTTGAACGCATAAATAAAAAAATTGTACATGATTTGAACGTATGCATTTGAATAAAAATACTCAACAACAAAAAAAACTAGCCAAAGTATTTCTAGTGAGCCCAATTAACACCAATCTTTTCAATAAAGGACTATAGTCAGATGTAGGAAGATCATTACCTAGTCCACCGTCCACCTCAGGCAGTACTTCAAATAAATGTTGAAATGAAAGAATCTGATGCTAATACTGAGATACTATTTACAACTATTGATTGTAGAAAAAAAACAAGACAATCAATCCGCGTTTATAGTCTCCATCCGTTATGGGTCGGACTTTATTCCATTCATCAGTTTCTGCCTCCAAGCCGATCTATTCATTGCGTCTGTCTCCTTGAGAATAAGTGCCTTCAAGTCCTCCTATGCGGTCTGCGTCCAGGACTTTCTCGGGCAACCTCTTTGGCGGGTGCCAGGCACCTGGTGCTCAGTAACAAAAATTATTGTATCGTTTTCGCTTAGCTTCACGTGGCCAAACCATCGTAGGCGATGACGACGACATGCATCCTTCAACGTGCATAGTTTCAATCGGTTCAGGATATAGAAATGGTCCCTTAGGTCAACATGCTGCATCCAACAAATCATTTTCATGTCAGTTCGGTGAAGCTGCTGTTCGAGTTTAGTTGTCATCGGCCACGTCTCTGCACCATGCATCATAACAGAACGTATAATTTTAAAATATTAAAAAAAACAAGACAACAAAATAATAAAAATAATTCTAAATTTAAAATAGATACAAACACTGTGCATGGTGTAAAAAACAGTAAAAATTCTAAATTAAAAGGTTTCAAATCAATTGTCAAATGAGTTTTTTTTTATAAAAAAATTGGTCAAATGCTTTAATTGAAGGTGGCAATGTTGCGGGTGGTTGGATATTTAAGGCTTATGATGTATAGTTTGTTTTTCTTTTTTGCAAGACTTAGAATGTTGTCATTGATCCAGCATTTTTTGTTTTTGACAGGTCGGAGGGGGGCAAAAGTGTCTAGAGAGTGAGTTAAGATAGTATTCAAAACAGAGCAGCAGTCGTTGACATTTTTAGAGAAGTCAAAGAATTCCAGTTGTAGTTCGATAAGAAATTGTTGATGTTGTTTATAGATTCTTCAGTTAGGTTTCTGAAGTGCTTTATAGGGGCATGGTTTGAGATTTCTGATTTGGAAGCGATGGCGAATATAGGGAAATGGTCAGATATGTCAGACAGAATTATTCCAGATAAGTGAGAAGTTAGATTGTTAGTAAAGATATTGTCGATGAGTGAGCAAGAAGAAGTTGAGATGCGAGTAGAAGAGGTTATAAGAGGTAAGAAGTTGTATGATGATAGTAGGTTAGAGAAGTCAGCAACGACGTAGTCACTGTTGAGTTTATTGAGGTCAAGGTTAAAGTCGCCAATTAAATAGCTCTTTATGTGTGGCTTGAGTTTGGGTAAAATAAGTTCGAGCTTTTGGATTAAGATATTAGGGTCAGTGTTGGGGGGTCTATATACTGCTAAAATATTTACGTGTGTGTTGTTTAATTTTAAATTGACACCAAGAAGGTCAATAACGGTGTCGTCCAGAAGCAAATTGTTTATCATAGAAAATTCAATGCCTGATCTGATGAAGATTCCGACTCCACCACCTATTCTGCCAGACCTATTTTTAAAAACAAAATTGTAATCATTCATACGAACTAGTTTAGCGGTTTCGTCATTCAGCCATGTCTCTGAAATAATAATAATGGGAAAAAAATAAGATAAAAATTTATTTAAAATTAAAATGTCAGAAATTTTATTTAAAACACTTCTGCTGTTTATGTGAAGTAGAGGTAGAGGGTGATCATGATTGTTGATGTACTTGGCTTCTAGAATGTTGAGTAGATCTCTTGTGGTGTAGTAGGATGACTGTCTGGTGAATGAATCTAGGAGGTTCTTTGTGGGGTCGATGTGGGTGTTGTATGCGTTAAAGTGTTGATCATCTTCGTCGTTGTTTGATGGTTGAGGATGTTGTTGGATAGAATTGATTGTGGAATAAGTATTGTTAACAGCCATTGTCGTGATTTATTGATGTCGCAGAATTGACATCGGAGGGAGGACTCATCATCGATGAGGCTTGTTGTTGTTTATGTGGTTCGACCAGCTGAGAAGGGCCCATCGTGACTGGCTCGACTGGCTGAGTGGATTCTTCCGAAGAAGTTAAAATGGAAGCTACCTCAACTC
>NW_008704902.1:8595204-8623480 GCF_000326865.2 Helobdella robusta | reverse complement strand
TTCCACGCCGATAGGCCAATTTTCAGGATTGGTAAAAATCATTTCCTGATGTTTAAAAATAGTTATGCGGAATTTTGTTGATGGATCCCTGGTTGAAGGATGAGGACGAGTGGGAGAGAATTTAAAGACTGGTACGCATTCTGCAGCGGTCAGTCCAATAGTTTCCAGATGTTCAAGGATCTCTTCTTTGACGCAGCTTTTCAATTTACCTACCCCAAAAACAATTTTTTTGGGAGGCAAAGGAGCTGCAGATAATTTGAAGGACCCAGGTTGTTTGGAACCTACAGTAATTGGAGTGTATTTTCTCTTTTTTTTTTGAAGTAACAGTGCTCCAAGAGCCTTCGTGGCTACTGGAATTAGAGTTGTTTTTATTGATGTTATTGTTAGGAGTTGAAAGTGAAGAATGAGCAGGAGCAGCTTCAACGTTGAGATCCACCAGCGATTGGGTTCCCTGCTTCGAGGTTTCATCAGATGGTGGTGTGTTGATTACGGACGAAGCTGGATGAACGATCTTGGAAAATGATGCATCCGAGCTGTACGAGGCGTGTTTTTGTCCTGCTGCTACCGAGTAGCTTTTAACATTGTTTACGTCGGTGTTGTTGGTATTAAGTTCACTTTTATGAACTCGAGGGGCTGCGTTCAGCATTGCATATTGCATATGTCGTTTTTCATTTCATTGAAGTTAAATTTAAGAATAGAGTCGTTATTAGGTACCCGTAAGTTAGAGCTAACGTATGTAGGAAGCTCTGTTGATAATTTTTTTCGCGGACTAGCCCTAAATAGCGAATGGTCTCGCGTAGTTTGTCTTTTTTGTCTTTCTTTTTAGGACCACGTGGTGTATCGAAATTAACATCAATCTTTAGGAGATTGACGTCGTGTTTGATCTGTTTGAGGGCAGCCGAGATTTCTTCCGAGCTATAGAAGTCGGACATATTGTTAATAAATATATCGTTGTTCAAAAACTCGTAATTATTAAATAAATAGCACAAAACTTCGTTAATCGTTAAATTCTGTTTACACGCAATGATGCCGGAAAAAAAATGTATATGTATATATATATATATATATATATATGTATATATTATATATATTTAATAAATAATATATATATATATATATATATATACTATATAAGAGTATTAATAATTATAAAGTATTATATATATATTTGGTAAATATTGCTACATGATCTGTGTTAGTTAGCTACCTGTTTAATTTTTCGATTTTTCGAACAGTTGATCGTAAATCATTGTCAGGTTTCTTGAGTTCATAACTAAAATTGCTATTTATTTTAAGCATGTTAGAACAAAAAAGCTTTTTTCAGTGTTCCTATACCATCATTGGTGTTCTTTGTTAATTTAATTGATTTCTTTGAAGGTTATCAGCAAGGGGGGGCCTATTTACCAATATAAAAAACTTTCTTATTGGTTGAAGCAGGGATATGCAAAGAACCTCAATTTTTTCAACTTTTAATTATTTTTGGTAATGTCAATTTTATTTTTTAATATTGATAACAAAGAAAAGTAATTAATTACCACAATGAATAACAATTAAAAAATATTGAAATTTTAACATTTTAAATATAAGCAATATTCCTTAATTAGTAAATCATATACGATCGTAACTTTTGACTAATCACCCTCCAACTGCCTTTGCAATAATAACTTTATGCGAATACTTTACACAGTGAGGGGCACTAATTAAATTTTTTAAGTTAGACTTTAACTTATTTTTAACTAAATAATTTTATTTAAACTTTCAGTTGCAACAAATTAAAAAAGTTGAATCTTAACCTTTAAATTGAAATTAAACTTTTTCGAACTTTTTTTTCAAATGATCGGTTTAATTCAAAGCATTCTAAATGAAGACTTGAAAAAGTATATAATAAGAAAACAAGCTGAAAGTTATTAGATTAAAATTTTATAAAAGTTATGAAAATTTTAACAAATATGGATAACATTGTCTGTTTTCAGTTGAAACTGAAGAAAAATCATCATATTTATTGTTTCATCTGCCATCCTGCGTCTGCGAGCAGTCAATACTTGTGCTGCTACACTAAAAAGCCATTCAACAGCTGCCGAACTTGGTAACGTGGTATTACTTTTTTTAAATGCTTCGGCAATCATTGTTAATTCTGAAAGGCTACTCTTTTTATCATCTTTAAGACAAAGATTTGGTGGAGCGATTATGCAAAACAAGTTAAATCACGTTTAACCAATTTCGTAGAAATGCAACTTTTTAAAAATAGACCAAAATTTCCAAGATTCAACCAATTTAATAACAAATGCCTAAAATATTATCAAAATGAATATTTTTGCTAGAGTTCACAAACTAGATATAGTTTTCTAGTTTTTGCTAGAGACATTTTATTTTGATATAACTCATTTTGAACGAAACTATGTGTATACTCGAATATTAAGATAATTTCTCAGTCAATTGTTACTCTTGCAGTGCATTAATCTATTTTAATTTTTATTCTAAAGACCAATGTCCAGTGCACAGCAATTACACTCCTCCCCATCGTGGTCGTACTCTTCGTTTTTCTGTCCAGTTCTTAGTGAGAGATAGAAGAAAAGATTAGGATCTGATTTCCACTCATCTCCAAACGTAATGACTAATAATTTCTTCGGAACTCATGTTTAAAAAATAATTATTAGTTTTCTGAATGGAAATAATTATAATATTGTCAATAAACAAAATAAACAAACAAAATAAATAAACAAAATATCTTTCGAATCGACCGAAAACTAGTAAACATTGAGAGAAATGTCAGTCACGTGACGTTGATGGATTAAACTTGTTTTGCCCAACTCATAACTTGGGTTTTAACGTCATATGCACGAAATAGATTCTTTTGCTATGAGAAAATTACATGAATATAACGTAGTCTGTACGAAAATAATCAATCAAAGAGAAAAAATGATACTGCTGTTTATTTTCATACCACGAAGCCATAGCAGAGCAAAAGTGGATTTAACTTGTTTTGCATAATCACTCCACTGTTGATAACTGAGAAAATAAAAAATATTTAACATAAAAAAATACTGAAACAAAGATAAATTTGCAAAAATTTATTAACATTGCGTTTAACTCGACAATTAAATTATAGGCATAAAAATTAATAAAGAAAATTAAATAAAAAACTACTTGTTCTGATAAAAAATTACTTTCAGACGATTTCTCTACATTTAAAAATTAAAAAATTCTTCTTCATCATTATCTGAGAGGTAACCAAATAAATTTTAGCTAAATTTTTTAGTTAGTATTAAAAAAAAGTAGTTAAACTGCTGTTTTAACTAAACTATTTTTGTTAAGCTAAACTTTGCATTTAACAAAAATAAATTAGTATAACTAAAAAACTAAAAGTTAGTAACTTTTTAGTTAACTTTTGCCCATCACTGACTTTACGGTCACTAAATTAATTATTACGATCTTCAACTTCGTGCAGTATGACACTTTTACGTGTCATCATTATCGATGATTCCTCTGTTTCTAAATTTATTAGAGGGAAGGACTCCAATTGCACGTTGTTAAATATTTGGGAAAAGTTCAGAAAAGGAACGCGTGTGAGAACATCCTGCAGAGGTCTTCCATGCGAGGATCGGTTCGGTTGAGGAAATTGGATTTGCCATTTCTGGTCTAAAAGCCGACTTTATTTAGTTATATAGAATAATACATGGTCAGCTTCCTGCTGATGTTGTCCCTACGTTACTGTTTGGACACGATATTTGCACAAGAGACCATAACTTCGAGCTAACTATAAGTTCTAGCAAAGTTGTCAGTGACTGAAACTTTTGATAAGCAGTAACACTAAATTCGGATTTAGCTGCCAGCAGCTCGCCTACTCACCTTTCTAACAGCGACAACGGACGAGAATTGATGACAGACGATAGATGGTTCAAGTTTTGAGATAACACTTCTAACATGCACCTGGAAAGTAAGTTTACTCTACCTGGATGATAATTTCAATAACGACTTCATTACTGATAACGAGGAGTTTTTCATCTCTGCATCACTGATCGACAGGAAAGATATCAACAATGAATGTTACAGCATGTGTCTAAGCTCTCCGTCTGGTCAGAACTTGCTTCAAGTGCAGAAGAAATTAAGGCAGGACAGCGACGTCTGGTTATGACTAGAAAAACCGCAACAACTAAAATGTGGCGTAACCGTAAAAGAAATAACACAATATCGACTTAAAGTTGTCTACCCTCGATGTTTATATAGACATTTCTAAAGCCTTTAATTCCACTATTCATAATATTCTTTAAAAAAAACTTTTTCGCTCTGGAATATAAAGTATTGCTTGGTTTTGGTTTCAAAATTATTTAGCCAATTGGTTTCAGTATGTCTGGGTATTGGAACAATTGGAACAATACCCAGGGTATTGGAACAATTTGATCAGAGCTTGTAGCAGCCAGAGGAACAGGTGGCGAATTATTAATCAAATTCTATGCAATAATCGAAGTGAGAACTTATTGGATGCAAATGTCAGTCATACAGCTTGTGATTTTATGAAACTTTTTACAGATAAAGTTATCTGGTGTTTCGACTTTGTTATCAGAAGATAGACAATCACCAACCGTTGCGTTTGCATCATTTCCTGAAATCACTGAGAATGATCTCGTGAAGATTATACTTGATTCTCCGTCTAAAACGTGTTCACTGGATATCATGCCAACACACATTTTTAAAAAGTATCTAAAGTATTTCATAAGTTTTCTAACAAGTTTCATAAATCTTTGCTTGCGGAAAGGCATTGTGCCAGATTATTTCAAGCATGCCACATTAATTCCGATTCTGAAAAAAATAGGTTGTGATGATGGGGAGATTGGAAACTACAGGCCAATTTCTAATTTTACATTTGCCTAAAAAGTAATAGAGCGTGTTGTCATGAAATTTTTACTAAACCACTTGACTAATAATAATCTTATGCCAAAATATCAGTCTGGATATCGTCAGTTCCATTCCACTAAAACAGTTTTGTTGTATGTTTCATCAAGTTTGTTTGCTGCAACTGGAGTTCAAAATATATCGGGATTATCATTCCTTGATATGTCGTCAGCATTCGATTTTGTGGATCATGAAATACTTTTAAGGAGATTGCAGTGCAGTTATGGTGTTCTTGGAGTTGTCCATGACTGGTTCAGGTCATATAAAAAAATCGTACACAACGAGTTGCATTTAAAAACACAGTGTCAAATGTATCATTGGTCTCATCGGGATTGCCTCAAGGATCTGTGCTGGGACCCATCCTGTTTCTGCTTTATACATCGGATATAATAAAAATAATTAGTTTCCACGGATTCGTTTGTCATGCTTTTGCGGATGACATCCAGGTGCTGATCACCAGTTCTCCAGATTCATTTGCAGACGAGGTGAACAGATTCAGCAGATGTATGTCAGATGTTGGCCGTCGAATGTCAGATAATTCATTAAAGTTAAACCAATGTAAGATTCAGTTCCTCCCGGTTGAAACATGGCAACAGTTAATCAAAGATGAATATCACTTCAATCAAAGTAGGAGATGTAAATATATCTTTCAGTAAAACAGCTTTTAATTTGGGGGTGTTGCTGGATGATAGATTGTCCATAAAAGACCACATCAAGGTGATTTCAGTTTCTAGCATTACTCATATAAGAAATTTATACCAAGTTAGTCATTTGCTAGATAGATCAGCATTGGAAAATCTGGTCTATGCGTTTATATAATCACGGCTGAACTACTGCAACAGTCTGTTTTGTCTGATACATCAATTGACGTTCTTCAGTCGTTTCAAAATAAGGCTGCAAAACTTGTAACTGAAAAGTTGAAATTTGATCATGTAACGACAATATTGAATGAACTTCACTGGTTAAAGATTGAGAAAAGAATAATTTTTAAAATTGCAGTGACTGTGTTCAAATTTTTCGAATGGAATGTCACCGGCTTACATTTCAGATAAATTTTCCACGAAAGCATCTGCATCATGTTTTCATCTGAGATCAGATAATATGAATCTTTTGGCGGTTCCAGCTAGGCATCTACGAATAAGTGCAAGAAATATTGCGGTTGCGGGTTCGACGGTTTGGAATGACCTACCGATTTCATTAAGAAAACCTGGAATTAATTTTGTGGCATTTAAAAAAAAATTAAAAACATATTTATTTTTTTGTTGATGAACATTAAATTTGAATATTTTTAGTTATGTTGATCACACACAGGTATTTTGTTTGTTTCACTTTATGTATATATATATATATACATATATATGTATATATATATACTTTTGGTATATATATATATATGTGTGTGTGTGTATATATATATATACATATATATATATATATATATATAGATATATATATATATATATATATATATATATATATATATCAATCTTCGTTTAATTATGACTAGGTATGTTTAATACAATGCGTTTTTTTCTGCGTCAATGCTTATTATTTATGTTTTTATATGTATATGTGTGTTTTTATCTGTATTTCCACATAAATATTAACCGTTTATTAACCTTTTATTGGTTTATTACTGCTAATTTCATTTTAATTTTTTTTAGATTTTTCATATAATATACTTAGTGAGGAACTATGTAATATATACAACAACTAATAACCTAATATTCTATTTTATTTTCTATACAACACAATAACAATCTGCATTTATATTAATATATAGGTATATGTATATATAGAGAGAGATGTGTATATATGTGTATATATGCGTGTGTTCATGCATGTATATATGTGTGTGTAGTATTTATATGTCCGTGTTCCGTGCTCATGTGTCGATATGGGGACATGTATACATTTGCCACTCTTTAGGAATTTTATATTAACCTATTATTCACTTAATGTTAATTCTAATTCATTTATTTTTCTAACTGATATTTAAAATTATCTCTTTATATAATTACTTTTCATAATTTTCATAGTTTATATTTTATTTTGTCTTATTTCTCTTTATTTTCTGAACTTCAGTATCTCTGCTTTTTTGACTAAATCAAATTGTTGTTGTATATTATTGTCATATATAAACATATAACATATATATATATATATATATATATATATATATATATAACAAGCAGCAAAGAATAGCAACATCATTACCGACCAGAAGAATATTATTGAATACAAGCAAAGGGAATGAACAGAACAAAGATATAATAAACGGACAGGACAAAGCAGAATAAATGATTTTCTTATTAATTTCAATAAATTGGATAATAATTATAAAATAACTGTTAGAAACATTGAAAAAATCAGCCGTAAACTTTCAAAAGTTACAAATTCAGTAGATTTTTCATATATTGCATACATGTACAATGTAAAAAAATACATACTTATCATTTATTTATTTATTCATTCATTTGTTCGTTCTTTCATTCACTTGTTAGTTTGTTTGTTCATTCATTTATTCATTCATTTAGTTTATTAATTAATTAACTGATTTATTTGTTTGTTATTTATTTATTAATACTAAATTTTGAAATGTTTATGTAACATTGCGTTAAAAATCTTTCTGCTATTTATTAATAAAAATATTCCAATTTTGAGTGTTTTTCATTTTACAACAAAATTTTGAACATAAATTTTATAATTTTCGATTAATTATTTCGATAAAAGAATAATCATTCACAAACTGTCACGCATTTAATTCTACAGCTATTTAATTCATTGGCTATTTAAACCTTTGTTTTGCTGTTGAGTTACAAATGTACGCAAACCTTTATTATAATTATACCAACTCAAATTGACAACACCTTCTTCATCAAATAAAACTTCCTTTTTCTACACATTTGTTAAATTTAAAGAACAAAAAATTAATGCTTCAAATTTGAAAAGATGAATATAGGTAATGGCCGAACAACAGTCAGTAGACTGCCGTTTTTGAAAACCGTTGGTATTCATTGAGTTAGTTTTATTACTTATTGATTTTAAAGCTATTTAATTCTTAATATAGAAACCAGTAGATCCTGAAGATTATTTTGTAAAACAAGAAAAGATCGGCAAAGGATCGTTTGGAGAAGTTTTCAAAGGCATTGATAGCAGAACAGGAGAAACTGTCGCTATTAAAATAATTGATCTCGAAGAAGCTGAAGATGAAATAGAAGATATCCAACAAGAAATTACCATCTTATCTCAATGTGATTCTCCTTACATCACAAAATATTGTGGTTCCTACATAAAAGTTGGCACATAAAAACTAATATTAAAAAATTGTTTTTATCAAGCAGACATAAATTCACTTACATACCAATAGGGCTCAAAGTTGTGGATAATAATGGAATACTTGGGTGGTGGTTCTGGACTAGATGTTATGAAACCTGGGCAAATAGAAGAACATTATATTGCTGTAATTCTTCGAGAAATTCTTAAAGGTTTATCTTATTTGCACAACGAAAACAAGTTACATCGTGATATAAAAGGTGAATTGTGTTATTATTCCACTGAAAATATAACAATTATTGTAGCTCACAATGTTTGAGCTGAAATGCGTTTTTGTATAAATGACCTTTATTTTTTTTTTTATTTTATTTATTGGAAGAAGCACAAAAAAGTAAACATAATACTTGTGATAGTGCCTTAACTAAAGTTGTCCTTTCAACCAAGTTCAACAAAAAATTCAACAAAGATAATTGAAAATGAAGAAATTAAAAATGATGGCAATTCGTGCACGCGAACATACGTCACAAAAATTTATACATTTGCATTTCAAAAGTAAATAATGTTCGCCTCCCATAATATTGACAATTAAATAAATAAAGATTGAATCGACATGAAAAATTCACAGTAGAGGTTCATTACAGAAACAAATTCAAATATCAATTTTGGCATATTTTAAAAAGTTTATCGTTAAAGGATCATTACATAGGCAAATGCGAGAATCATGATGTTATTAACTCATTATAAAAAATTTATCGTAGAAAGTCTATTACAAAACAAATTCTATTTTTATAAAATGTTTACCGTAAAAAAACTATCACACACATTCATTTTCATTTTGAAAGTTTACCGTAAAAAGTTTTCCGTTCGAAGCATATTCATGCTCCCTCAAGTACGTTAATTAATATATTAATTAACCTTAATTAATATATTTACTGTAAACAATCATATATTACTACATATTGAAAAACTGACAATGTAATCGTAACTGACGTGGAAGGATTATGTTTTCCATTTTGCAAACATTTATTTTATTTTAACTTGAAAAAGTTCATGCACCTTTTTAGATAGACAAACCCCACAAAATTTTGGTATAAATTTAGGTGTATGCACATTTACTCCGGTTATACTTAACCCGTTGCACTTGATCTCGCTGACTTGGTTCTTAATATTAAAATTAGTGAATAATATATATTTAAATAACTATATTGGGTTTGTCGCTGAACTCTAGTTATGTTTTTATTTTCATCATAAACCGTCCTATACCCATTGTTATTAAAATACTCAAATGTTAAGTATTTAAATACTTGGCCAAAACGTAGTCAAAATTAGTTAAATACCAAACACTGCTACAAGTATTTAGATACTGGCAACAAGTATTTTAAAAATATTTTAAATACCATGCAGTTTTCGTTTAATACTAAAATTTACACGTTAATAAAAAAAGGTTCATAAATTAACAAATAAAAGGTTCAAAAATTAACAAATTTTTTTATCATTTTATATACACTCACATAACGTTGCAGTAAGTTTCATAGATGTTTGCATTAGAAATAAAAAAAATAACACTGCCCCAATTTCAGTTCTGTTTGTCCCAAGCAGAGTTTGTTGCAACATCTGTATAGAATGGAGCCAGTGTGTACAAATAAAAATTTTCATTCTCGCCCGCGGTTTCCGATGTTTTTGAATTCTGTAGACGATGTCGTTCAATCGGGTTATGGTCTGATTAGGTCCTTTCCAATCTCGTTGAAGCTTTAGAGAGACCATCCTTTTTTCCGATGAGGGTTATAGAGCTATCGCAAATCGTTTAAAATAAATCCTGCACTGTTTCCATTTTGATCGTATCGGGTCTTGGTTGTTTTCTTATTCTTTTTTAACTTCACGCGCGTTTATTGGTGGATGCTGTTTAAACTCTGATGGGGATTGTCCATATAATTTGTTATTGATTGTGGGGCCTTAGGTGGTACGCCATATTTTATATCAGCTGGGGTTTTTATTGTACTTCCAAAAAATATTTGAGGAATCTTGTCTTCTTTATTGACACAGCTCACCAAACAGTTGCGACACAAAGTTTCGACTTTGGTCTGAATGCAACTCCATGGGAACACCATACCGACTGATCCAGTTTATTACAATCTCTTCAGCGATGGTACAAATCTCCTGATTTGGTATCGGATACACTTCCGGCCATTTGCTAAAATAGTCCGCTACAACCAGAATGTAGGTTTTCATCATTTGATTCAGGAAATGATCCGGCAACGTCAATAGCAATTTTATTCCTAGGTGCCACAATATGCAGCAATTTTTCGATCCATCTGTTGATTCCCATTTTTGTTTAAAATCCCATCTTCCAAATTCAAGAAGTCCACTGAGCCCAGTAGTTTTTCAACGACTAACCGAACTCAAATATGTCTTGCCATTCAGGTCGCTGGCCTAATTTCTCCAATGCAATATCAATTTGTAAATCTTTGCAAGTTGCGCGCTTGCCAGTTTTTCCGGTGTTTATCCTATACCTGCCGTTATTGTAATTTTTCGTACATCTTTTGTTTGTACTTTCTCTTCCAGTCGACTGTAGTATTTGCAACCTGGTAAACAAGGTTACGCAGTAGTAACGTTCAGGCTGTGTAAGACTTTTACAGTAATAGGACAAAATCTTTTCTTCTCCGTCAACAATTTGTGACAAACCCGCTCCAATTCCACAGTTGCTTGCATCCGTATCCAACACAAATAGTTCACCTTGGATTGGATACACTTACAAGGAAGCTTCACATAATTTTCTTTTTAGTCGCTCAAAAGCCGCAAATCATTTTTATCTTTCGGAGTTGTTGGCCAATTTTTTACCATTTCTATTTGACTTGGATCCGTCTTTACTCCATTGGAAGATATGACATGTCCCAAGTAATTCATGTCTATTGCAAACAATTTGCACTTTTCAACGTTTATCTTTAAGTTAGCTGCTCGAAGTCTCAATAATATATCTCGTAAATTTTCGACATGCTGGTTGAACGAATTTTCTAAAACAACTATATCGTCTAAGTAGACAAGATATGTTTTCCAGGTGAGACCTCGTAATACACATTCCAATAGTCGTTCAAACGTAGCTGGAGCCTTGCAGTCCAAACGGCATCACAATGAATTACCACAAGCCTGATACGATTGAAAATGCTGTTTATTCACGATCGATTTTCTCGATCTCTACTCGCCAATATCCGCTTTTCAAATCAAGCGTGAAGAACAAGTGTAAACCGTACAACGTGTCCATGATGTCATCTAAACTCGGTAGTAAAAAACAATTTTTTTGTCAGGTCGTTTAGTTTTTTTTAGTTCACACAAAAGCGAGTGCTGTCGTCTTTTTTTTACTAGGACAACTGGCGAGGTCCAAAAACTAGTTGATAGTTCGATGACACCTTGGCTTAGCATTGTAGTTATCATCTTTACTTTTTCTTGTTTTGCTAGTGGGAAACGGGGTGGTATATTTTCGAGTGGTTTTGAGACCTGAGTATCAATTCGATGGGTAACAAGGCCCGCCGTTTATTCTTGATTATCGTCTCCAGTTGAAAATACATCTGCAAAATCCAATATCAAATTTTCGGCTATTGAACGATCTCCCTGTTGCTAATTGAGTTCACCAAATAGACCCTCCGTAAGCTTTTCAGAATTATCTTGATCGACTAGCCGACCACTATCCTGAGGTTAAATATCCAAAAACTTTACGATATTTACAGATTGACAAAAGCCTATTTCTTGGTCCATTTTAATTGTAATAGAATGCTCTGCCACATTTAACACCCAAACTGGAACAAAACCATTTTCATTTGCTTTTACGAAACTTAATCCAATAAAAATGTTGTTAATTTCCATCGTCGTCGTTAGCTCAACCAGGTAAAATTGGTGGTTTTTAGTATTGCCAATTATTTTCATAGTTGGAATGGTTCTCGATTGGAATCGTTTGTTGAACTTTTGCCGCTGACCTTCGTAACGCCACCACAAAAGCCGTTGCCCGCTCTCTTTCATTCCAGCCATAATTCATAGCTGCTGCTTTAAACTGGGTTTTAAAAACGTTCCAAAAAGTTTCTCCGTCAAATGCTGGCGCTTTCAATGTCTTCGCGGTCAAATGGCTTACAGGTGTAGAGTTTATTTTTTTAGTTTATTCCAAATCTTGTTTAAGTTTATTCATTTAGCAAGATAACTTCTGATCGAGCTCGATAATTTTTTTATAAACTTTCTATCCAATTTTTGACGTGAATTTTTTAACAAAAAAGTTGTATATCATGACCAGCGAAAAATTTGATCAATCTTGACGTGTTCTCTCACTGCTTTCAACACCATTTCTTCAGAATTTAGTGATGCTAGTTGAACATCAGATTTTTGATAGTCCAATTTGTATTTTTAGAGTCTGTGAGCCTGTTGTCTATTCTTGTGTAATCATTAAATGTTTAACACCAAATACTTTTAATTTTTTATTACCGTTTGATTTGAGGTAATCGTGAAATTTTATTTTTAATGATTCAAACCACCCAATTTGTATGGCAGTCCTAAAACCTCAGACAGACAACTGGTTATCGGTAAAGCCAGTCAAGATTTGACAGTTTCAGTAATTAATGGATCCAATTTACTGGCTATATAGGAGAGCGAAATGTCGTAGATTTGCAGATTAATAGATTAATAGATTAGATAGATTTGCTGTGGTGTCCAATTTTGAAGTAGTCCGAAACATGTTTTGCAATTTGTTGAGCAACAAATCTTTAAATCTTTGGAATTGTTGCATTCAAAATTGAAGCATTTACTGAGATATTTAAAATGTTGACCAATGCGAATCTGCGGTATAGCAGTGTCATCGATCGACAAAATCAGTAGTAATTGTTCGTAAATTCAGTTCTTTTTCCTCATCCCAAACGAGTAACGAGTTTATTCTCATTTTCATCCCGGTAGCTTTACAACAAGTTTTGTTCAGATCGACCGATTTCTGGGCGTTAGCAATGCTGTTGGCTATAATTGTTGAGCTGTCCGCAAACTGAAACCACTCCCTTGATTTTAAATGAGCTGAAGGTCCCCACATGGAACCACATTGCTGGTTGTCCTTAATTTTTAGCAATTTTATAAAGGGATTGAAGCAGAAGTTGAACAAAAACGGTGACAAAGAATCACCTTGAACTACACCGTGTTTGGCCAAGATCGGAGGAGTTGGAGTTTAGTACCAGGATACCGATATTGAATAATTTGTGTATATAAATTTTATTAAATTGGTTATAGCGGGATGTGATGATATTTTGCTTCCGGGGGCTTTGATTATTCCACAATTTGTAGCAAAATAATTAATTGTAGATTAAAGTATGAAATTCAATAGTGTCTTCGTCTAAGTTGTTAAAGTTTGAAAAACTAGTTTCGACCCATTCCGCATTTATTTTTGGCAATTTAACCACCGTGAGAGGCTTCTCAGTAGTTGTTGACGATATGGACGACGGACGTTATTGAAGCCGGCTGCAATGTCAAGAGGGGCAAACTATTTCAATCATCTGCCACAGCTGACTTTACTAGAGATTCTGAGCGTGTTGAACATTTTGCAATAGCGTTGATGCTTTGTAAGGCATGTCCGTTCATAACAACATTTTTCGTAGCAACAAGATAATGAAATATTTTATATATTGTTAGAATATTCAAAAAACTAAAACATAAATATTTAAAGTTATTGTTTGCATTAAAGTTAGGAGATACAACTGAATTATTAACATTAGTAATTAACTTCAATTTATTGAAGCGCCTAGAGTATGTTTTGTTACAATGTATGCATTTGACAGCCATATTAAAATTTAAGTTACATATTGGTTCAAATAATTAAACTACTAAAACCGGAATAGATTAAATTAAAATTGAAATATTCTACAGATATTTCCGAACCGAATGTAATGAGCTTATATTTAAAAACTAAAATTATGGCAATAAAAACCTGAATTATACATAAAAACAGTAAGTTGCATAAATCGTTCAACTCTCTTTCTAATAACAGTGTGTCAAAGTTGAATGAAAAATATCTGACTCTGACTCCTGCTCCTCAAAAAAATCCAACTCCCGACTCCGCCCCTTCAAAAAATCTGACTCCGATTCCGGGTAAATATTTCCGACTCCCGACTTCGAAAATTCAAAAAAAATTTTAACTTTTGTATAATAATTTCATCTTATTAACACTACTAAAGGAAAAATACTTTAAGAACACTTGAAATTAGTCAATGTAATTGTTAAATCAGTGAGAGAATCGATTTTGTTAACGATTTAAATTTAGTAACATTCTGTCCATAAGCATTTTATTTCATCGTTAATGTGCGATTTTAGATTGCCCTGAAGATTTCCTTGTCTAACTGAAATGGTAGGAGTTAAACTTTTACAGCCTGAAAAGATGATAGAATAATCGGTGTATATAAATTTAATTGGTTTAATTATCTGAGGCGGAATGTGGTGGTGGTCGACAGTAGACGAAGTGAGGTTGGGGCTGACTTCGCTGAATGCGTTGCGGAGAACTTACAAGAGACGATGATGGTACGTTGATGTCTCTTCGCATCCTTATTAATGTGGGTTAACATCTGAGTATGTTCGGTTAGGTCATCAACATTTGAATAGAATTTTTTTTGAATGTTTTCAACTAGTTCAAAAGAACGGCATTAAGTGTAGGTTAAAACTTTCATTTATTTCACTCATTTTGTTTTTGGGTCAAAATGTAACAAAAATAATTATTTTAAGCAACAAAATTACAGTTTGAATATAAATCAACATCGAACACGCAAATTTTTTATGCAATTTTTAAAGTATGTATGTTAAAACGCTAAAAATTTATGTAAATTAAGGCAAATAACCAACCACTCAAAAATTTTGATTTTTTTCATTTAATACGATAAAAAATCTTTTTTGTATTGGTTTACAGCTGCAAATGTTTTGTTTTCCAAAAATGGAGAAGTGAAATTGGCTGATTTTGGAGTAGCTGGTCAAATTACAGACACACAGTTGAAAAGAAATACTTTTGTTGGCACTCCATTTTGGATGGCCCCTGAAGTAATCCTTCAGAAACCCTACGACTGTAAGGTAGCTTGAAAACATTTTCTTTTTTTGCGCAAATTGTTAGTGCGTTAATGAAATTGTATTTATTTCAGTCAGATATATGGAGTTTAGGAATTACTGCTATAGAATTTGCTAAAGGTGATCCACCTCATTCTGAGCAGCATCCCATGAAAGTTTTGTTCAACATTCCGAAAAATGAACCACCAAAACTCACCGGTCATTTTAGCAAAAATTTCAAAGAATTTGTCGAGCACTGTCTCAACAAAGATCCTGCTAATGTTAACATTAATCAATTTATAAAAATTACTTAACTGTAAAACCAACATTTTTTTCATTGCTACAGCGTTTGACAGCTAAAGAACTACTAAAAACCTCATTTATTAAACAAGCTAAAAAAACATCAATATTATCAGAACTTGTTGAACGTTACAATCGCTGGAAATCAATGAATCCTGGCGATGACTCAGACGATGAAGATGATGAGTTGTAAGCGTTGATTTTTATTCAGTTAAATTTAATAAGCAAATTACATTATTCATTTAAGAGGCAACAAAACAATGCAATCTGTGAGATGGGTTCAAACAATTTCTTCTCTAAAAGAGAAAACAAAAGAAATAGAGGAAATAAAAAATCAATTGGTAACAAAACAACATAATGATTGAAAAAAATATTTTACTTTGTATTAAAATTAAGGTCAATACTGATAAAGAACATTTCAAGCACGCACAGCCAGAAAGCCAATTCATGGACATTGTAAAGCAGGTATGTTTTATATTCTTGCAATATTTCAAATTAAATATATAATACTTCAATTCAAATTTCAAATCGGATTTTGTATAATTTTAAACACTTTAATTAATTGAATGTTTACTTAGTTATATGGCAATCATTATATATAATGTTTGAATTAAAGTAGAAAAGAGAAAAAATTTGCTTAATCACATAAACGGTGGTGAATTACATAAAGAGCTAAAAACAAATTTAGTGTAATAGATATTGCATATAGAAAAATGTTTTTATAGTTTTATTTGAAATTTTTATTATTTAATTTATATAAATCTTGGTTTTTAATGGACTTCTAAAACAAATTAAAAAATTCTTTCATCAGAAATTTAGAAGAAAAAATATTGTCAACTTTTTAAATCCTTATCTTAATATTGAAATATTTGAACATAGCTGGTAACTTGAAATACGTGAAAGTCGGTCTGAATAATTTTTTTGGTCCCTGGGTTATCAGGACAAATAAGCATTTTTCGCTCTTCTTCATAGTTATAACTGGCCGGTGGACGACGAGCTCGTTTAATCCCAGTGAAAAATAAAGACAACATAACTTCCAAATAATCGATTTACTTATTTACAAAATAATAATTAATTAATTGTTTTTGAATAAATAAATTAAGTAAGTAATTAATTAATCAATAAATCAACGTTAATTAATTTTACAAATAAAAGTTAATGTTCACAAACTATCAAATTAACGTTCAGAAAAAATCGCTTTCACTAACGTTTATCGCAAATACAATAAAAATACAACGCAGAGTCAAATATCGCTTTCGACACTAACAATCAATCGCTTTCCAATATCAAATATTCAATAACAACTATTCAACATCTCGCATGTCTTTATATACACGTCTTACCGACGCTTATCGAACCGTATGCGTTCGTAGCGACACTAGCGACTTTAGCGAATATATTTGTGACGGTTATAACACTGACCCCCCTTTTACTTCTGTTCGTTGTATCGTCCGTATAAAATGGAGCCAGTTTGTCCAAATGAACAATTTTAATTTTCGCCCGCGGCTTCCGATGCTCTTGAATTCAGATGATGATGTCGTTCAATTGGGTTATGATCTGATATGTTTAGTTCCCAATCTCGTTGAAACTTTGGAGACCGTTCTTTTTTGATGAGAGTTATCCAACCATACCAAATCGTCGGCGTTAAATCCTGCATTTTTTCCCATTTGATCGTATCGGGTCTTGGTTGTTTCAATATTCTTTTTTAACTTCAGGCGCGTGTATTGGTGGATGCTTTTTAATCGCTGACGGAGATTGTTCACATAATCTGTTATTGATTGTGGGGTCTCAGGTGGTATGGGGTTCTTATTGTACTTCCATAAAAAATATTTTCAGTGGTATTCGTCAATTCCAGTCTTATTGGTTTTTTTCAACCACCTCGGTCAAACTAGTGTTCAACTAGTGTTTGGTTGAAACGTTTCACCATCCCATCTGACTGAGGGTGGAGAGTTGTTCTTGTTTTCTTTATGCCCAGTAATTGACACAGCTTACCAAACAGTTGTGACACAAAGTTTCGACTTTGGTCTGAATGCAACTTCATGGGAACACCATACCGACTGATCTAGTTTATTACGATCTTTTCAGCAATGGTACAAACCTCCTGATTTGGTATCGGATACACTTCCAGCCACTTGCTAAAATATTCCGCTACAACCAAATGTTACGGTTTCCATCATTTGGTTTAGGAAATGATCCGGCAATGTCGATAGCAATTCTTTCGAAGGGCACACCAACATTATAGATTTGCATTTTTCTTGAAACCTCTTTTTGAGACTTTTCACATTTTTTCGAGCGTTAGCCCAGTAGAACTTTTTATGTATTCTGTCAAGCGTCTTATTAGCTCCATGATGTTTCCCTGATTAGCCACCATGCCTTTCTTCAAGAATTTCTCCGATTTCATTCCTAGGTACCACAATCTGAATGTGATGTTTTGATCCATCTGTTGATTCCCATTTCGGGTTGAGCAACCCATCTTCTAAATGCAAGGAGCCTAGTAGTTTTACAACAACCAACTGAACTCAGATATGTCTTGCCATTCAGGTTGCTGGCCTGATTTCTTCTATGCAATGACATATTGTAAGTCTTCGTCTGTAGACTGTACGCCTGCCAGTTCTTTCGGTGTCCATCCTCTATTTACCGTTATCGTGTTTTTTTGTACACCTTTTGTTTTTACTTTTTCTACTAGTCTACTGCAGTATTTGCAACCTGGTAAACAAGGTCAACAAAAAACTCATCAACATTGTTGTGGGAGGTTCCTTTGCGGTGTATAATTTTAAAGTCGTACATTTGTAATCGTTCTGGCCATCGCGCTAACTGTTTTTCTGGATATTTGAAATTGAACAACCACTTAAACGCTGCATTATCCATTTGAAGAATAAATTTTTGTCCATAAAAGTACTTGTAAAAATGTTTCGTTGCCATGACCATCGCTAGCAACTCTTTTCTGGTTACGCATTAGTTACATTCAAGCTCTGTAAAACTTTTGCTATAATAGGCCAAAACCTTTTCTTTTCCGTCAACAATTTGTGACAAAACCGCTATTCCCGTATTTCTCCATCCAAGGAGGAGGCGTTTTTCCAAATCAATTTTAAAACCATGTTTTGTTGGGAAATCAACGCCTATTATGCATTTGTCAGTGATATCTTTTATTACGAAAGTACCCTCGTATAAAAAATATCTCCGTAGACGGGCACCGTTTCTCCTGTAGCTGTTCGAAGAATGTATTTATAAAATTTTTTTCTCTTTTTAGGTTGGATCCAGATCAGGTCTTATAATTTACCTCGTTGCTCCGGTGTCGATTATAATTGAACATTTCTGTGAACCAACTATGCCATCCAACCAAAGGACGTATTGACATCTAAGCAGCCTAGAGACTTTAATTAGGGTACTAGGGAAGTCAATTCTATTAGCCAACTTCTTTGACTTTTATTAGATTCTTGCCTCCTCGTTTAAGGCAGTCGGTCGTGACATGGGGTCACCATCTAACCGTTTGTGCCATGTTGCTACAGGACAGTAAATATTTCCAGAGAGTTGCTTACAATCTCGTCGTAGATATCTTTCTTTCCACAATTCCAGCATTTTGGCGCGCCATAATCCTGACTTCTGTTTTAGAATCATCCTTTGGCACGAACATTTTTTATAAATTTGGCGTAGCTTCACTTCATACTTTGATGCATGGGTGCATGCTTTGCTGACTCGAATGCAGCGGCGTCTTTGATGAGGTTGCGTTTGTCCGTTAGTATGAGGGTTTGTCTAAAATCTGAATCTCGAACAGTCTTTAAGAACGTTTCTAATGCAGTTTTTTTCTGTGTTGTGGGTCATACGTACAATACGTACAGTATGACAGCAGAGTTAACTGTTCAATATCCTGTGCCAGCTGCTGTACTGATTCTCTAGATCGCTGCGTACGGTTTCGTAACAGGAACCGATAGATTTGCTTCATGTGCTCTTCACCGTAACGTAAATTCAACGCATAAACCAAGACTTCATTGTTAGAATGGTTCTCGACTGGAATCGTTTGGAGAACTTTTGCCGCTAACCCTCGTAACTCTACCTTACGAGCCGTTGTCTGCTCTCTTTCATTCCAGCCATAATTCATTGCTGCTGCTTCAAACTGGGCTTTATAAATGTTTCAAGAAGTTTCTCCGTCAAATGCTTGCGGTTTCAATGTTTTTGTGGTCACGTGGCTTACAGGTGTAGAGTTTATTTTCTTAGTTTATTCCAGATCTTGTTTAAGTTTATCCATTTTGCAGGATAACTTCTGGTCGAGCTCGATAACCTTTTGATCAAATTTCTGATCATTTTTGACGTGACGCTTTTCATTTTTGCATTGATTACTGCCAATTGCTGTTCAGCTCTGACATCAAATTGTTCTCTGAGTTCTCTCAACTGTTGTATTATTTTAGCATCAATCGCGGCCGGCTGTTTTCGATTTTGGCGTCAATTTGTTCTCTCGTCCGTTTTATTACTGCTGATTGTTGTTCAATTCTTGATGATTGTTGTTCAATTTTTGATGATTGTTGTTCAATTTTATCGTCAATTTGATCTCTTGTCTGTTTTATTTCAGTTAATATCGTTAGAAAGAGTGCCATCATTTCGGTGTTTGCCTTAGCGTTTACTACTGCATTCGATTCGACATCCTGATCATCAAATTCAAATTCATCTGGATTCTTGTTTACATTAACAAGGGCTTCCATTAGGCTTGCCATCAATGCTCCTCTGTTTCCACTTGTAGCAAAATTTCGTTTTTGTAACTCTTCTTTGAGTTGCACCAATTTAAGTTGATATAGTTTCGTCATGTTGTATTTTACAAAATGACTTTTCGACGATAAAAAAAATTAAAATTTTCAACAACGATGCTTATACTTATTTTCTACTGAAGATCCTACCTGACACCAATGTTATAACTGTCCCGGTCGATGACGAGTTTGTTTAATCTCAGTGAAAAATAAAGACAATATAACTTCCATATACAACAATAATTAATTAATTAATTAATCAATAAATCAACGTTAATTAATTTTACTAATAAAAGTTAATGTTCACAAACTATCAAGTTAACGTTCAGAATCTATCGCATTCCGAATAACAATTCACTAATGTTTATCGCAAATACAATAAAAATACAACGCAGAGTCAAATATCAAATATCGCTTTCGACACTAACAATCAATCGCTTTCCAATATCAAATATTCAATAACAACCATTCAATATCTCGGATGTCTTTACATACCCGTCTAACCGACGCTTCTCGAACATCCTAGATATTTCGCTGTCAGAAGGTTTTAGTTCCTCCTCAAACTGTATACGTTCCAAGCGACACTAACCCTTGTGACGGTTATAACAATACAATTCTGACAAATGCAGACAGTGTTGTACCGACAAGAAAATCGAATGAAATCATTCATAATTTTAAAAATTTATTAATATTTTATTTCAAAACGTTTTTTTAAACAATGCTACAAAATTATAATTGATTAATACATTTTAATTTTAAACAATTGCAAGAACTACGCCTAAACATCATTAGGTATAGGTAATTATAAGACATTAACAAAACAGTCGGCCATTTTATTTAAAACAAACCTACTTCCAAGATAAACTGGCTATCGATAAATCTTTGCAAAAAATTATCTATTTATCTTATTTGTAAAAATAAATTTTTCAAAAATACAAAAACATTAACAATAATTTTAAAATTTTCTAATAAAATTTGAAAAAATTATATATTACAATGAAAATGTTTTTCTAAGTTGGAAGAAAACTTATAGATGTCTTTTATATTTTGAGTTTTAAAAGGTTTTTAATAGTTTAATAGCATCTTTTTAGACCATTTAAAGAAGGTGATCCACATAAATTTTTTTGTATGTTGTTCACATATATTAATGTTTTGATTCAACTTGGGCTGGTCATTCTTTTCGATTGACTGAGTGTTGGCAATATTTTGGCATCATCACACTATAAAATTAAGCACTTTGTTAATCCAATAATAAATCTATATTATTAAAATAAATTGGTAAAAAATTTACAAAACTTGTTTAGCTAAAAAGCGTCATAACGGTAGAAAGAAACACAGAGGAAATCGACAAATTTCAATCGATGTTGATAAACATTGAACAAGGTGAACCGGGACTCACAGATATTTTTTTAAAATCAATCGTTGAAAGCTTTGTTGCATATTCAAAAGAAAGCGAAGAGTTTTATGTTGATGACATCTACGATTGTCACAAGTAAGTAATTTCTATGCAATATAAAAAATTATCTAACCAAATAATGTTTACATTTTTTCAGTTCTACAAAAATGCATTACTGAAGATGAGAAGATGCGTGATTTCACTTAACATTTCTGATGTTTTTCTAATTGTTAAATTAGATTGGTGTTATTTCATTTAACGTATTAACTAATGTTTGAGTTTTTTATTGAAAATTATTTTAAAAAATCAGTGATTTTTCAAAGAAGTATCTAAATTAATTATCATATAAAACAAAATCTAATTATAGTGAAAAATTACTTTGATTCTAATCAAATTTAGAAAAAGACGACAAATAGTCAATATGAAATAGATTGCATCAAGTAGCGTCTTTTATGATTTAGCAATAATACATGTCCGGAATGCGGAATTTGTACCATAAAAAAAGGTATTTAGAACATCACGTAATGGAATAGCCAAACATACTCTTATACACACGATTGAAACGACACATCAAACACTATCGCGTAAAGGTGGAGGCAGGCTCAATTCTAAATAAAATTTATCCAAGCAAAATTCTAAACTCCCAGGTTTAAGGTTAAATAACGAAATGCTTATATAAATTTTGATTTGAAATTGTTTTTGCCTCCCATTCATAATAAAAACGTTTAGCAAAATTTTATAAAAACACTGGTTTAACAAAAAAATTGTAAAAGCAAAGCATAAAAATAAGCCCTAACTTTTTCCAAAAAATCCAAAACCCACACAAAAAATTTTTAAACACTAGTTGCGATTAAACTTTTGTCTCAGAAAGGCTGTACTATCAGAAAAGTGTACAGATATTTATAAGTGCAAACAACGATTCATATGCCGCGAGCGACAAAGCGTTTTATAGTTTTTGAGATTTGTTCATGAACTGATTTTACATTGATGCACAAAAAGAATTAAAGTAAAACACTTGACTTGAACGTTGACTGGTAAGCGTTTTGCGTCATTATATTGTTGTAACCCTCGCCGCTCGTAACTAACAACACCAGTGTTATAATTTCAATGATCTCTATATTTCCAACACCAGTGCTGTAGCTTCCAACGATTGTTAAATGTTCGTTATTCCGTAGACTTAAGATTTTCGATAGATGAACAATTGAACACGGATGAACACGAATGAACAAAACAATGCCGATGCTCTTTCCCCTCATAAACTTTGTGATAATATTTCTCTTCAATTTTTGCATCGATTACGGCCAATTGCTGTTCAACTTTAATTTCGAATTGTTCCCTGAGTTCAACTGTTGTATTATTTTAAAATCAATCAGTCGTAAATGTGATTTATGTAGTTACTTAGATTAGTTTATTGTTTCTATTACTGTTGGTATTCAATTAAACGTTCAACAAAATTTGCGTTTGAAGCAGTTGTGTTCATCTTTCGAAAATCTTGAACATACGGAATAACGAACACTTGATGATCGTTGGAAGCTACAATACTGATGTTGAAAATATATAAATCATTGAAGTTATAACATTAGTGTTGGTAGTTGCGAGCGGCAAAAGTTACAACATTGGTGTCAAAAGGGGGATTTTTGATAGATCGAAATTTTCTGCAATGAAGAATGCCAGCACTGGACGAACTCAATACAACTTATCTGAAAATAGGAACTAAGACAACGAAACCTCGACTTAAAAGAAGCAAAGGCAGTTTTGATGAACCGCCTAAGAGACGCTTTAATAAACAAAGGTAATGAACCTGATAAGTTCGACGTTCCGGATTCTATGGAAGAACTGAATAAAAAATTTGATCAACTGACAGCCGATATGAACGGAAAATTCGATCAACAAAACGACAAAATTGAACAACAGCTTGCCAACATGAATAAAAGATTTAATCAACAGGCAACCTAATCAAAAGAAATGGTAGCTGCGCTGAAATTACAGGTAACTGAAATGTCAGAAATACTAAAAGGACTAAACGACAAGTTAAAACAACAATCAATAAACTTTAAGATGGATTCAAAAAAAGAGATTGATAAAATGAACCAGAAAATTAGCCAGGAAATAAAACAAAAAACGGATGAAATAAAAGAAAAAATAGACAAGTTAGAATAAAAGCATCTTCGAGAAGTAGAAAGCATTATTCTAGAAATAGAAACAAAAGAATGAAGCACCATACATGGGTACGGCCCAGCCAATCAATAACAGTACCAATATTTGACGGTGCCATGCCCAGGGTAAGCTCTCAGACTCAGTTTGAAGCAATAGCACTCAGCTACATGTGGAGCGCGAGAGAACGAGCGACAGCATTGGTGATAGCACTAAGAGGCTCCGCTTTGGTGGTGTTACAATTCATTCCTGCCAAGGACCGTGACAATTTTGAGTTTCTAACCGACGCACAAGATCGACGCTATGGAAACTAGTATAAAAAAATGGAAAAAAGGGCATATCAAAAAATATTGTAAGAGGCCCCAGAAAAGTAACGTCTATTGAGAAAACGATACAGAAAAAAACGATTTTCAAAAAAATCCCAGCCTTATATTTGGAACGTCTGCAGCTAACACGTCGAAAAACTAGTGAAAACCAACTTTGCGGGGCCCAAGTTGGGTGGAGAAACAAACGCCCCAGTTGTATTATTCATGTTTCAAGACTGCATCGTTACCGAG
Source organism: Helobdella robusta (assembly GCF_000326865.2). Classification (NCBI taxonomy): domain Eukaryota; kingdom Metazoa; phylum Annelida; class Clitellata; order Rhynchobdellida; family Glossiphoniidae; genus Helobdella; species Helobdella robusta. The sequence continues at coordinate 8,599,121 of NW_008704902.1, read as the reverse complement.
ATGATCTTTGGATAGAAGAAAAGATGTCTACGCAAATGTTCAAATACCATCAAAACAGAGACTGCTTACTAACTAATTTTTCTATTTATCACACTAACCTTACTAAATACAATTTAACAAAAATTCTTTTTATTTAACACGCTTTATCTATTCTTTTAAGAATAGGTGGTCTGCTCTTTCTCGTCTTCTTCATTAAAACCTCTAAACTTACTTTTTCGGCAATATCATGATTATATTATTAATATAATTATTTTTACTAGAGTATCTAATATTGAATTTTATTTATCTTTAATTCGTTCATAATCTGGATCGAAAGTCAGCCGCCTTCGTTGACCTCTACCAGACATTTCTCAACGATGGTATTTTGTATTTTGACGTCGGCGTAGGTTCCACCAGGACAATTTGTTGGCTGCTACATTCACTGTTTTTCAATTTTGCCCAAAAGATGTTTTTCTGACAGACTTGGTATTACCATATCACCATTGACCGTTACCTGGGTACATATTGGCTGACTGTCTCCCATCACCACTTCCGGGTTTTTTCACATCTAAGTGAAAGCCATATTTCATCATCAAGTCGATGCCCAAGATGCATTCGTCAGTAACGTCTGACACCAGAAACGTCCTTCAAACTCCAGATTTCCTATTTCTACCGTGCAAGATACTTTCCCGTACACATGCACCGTTCCTCCGGTGGCAGTTCAAAATAGGTGCTTGTTAGATTTTTTTTCTTTTAGATCCATTAACATATTTCGTCATTTACATCGTCTAGACAGATTGATATGAAAGGTCAGCAAGTTACCCAAACAGTATTTTTCTCCTCAACATGCAGCTGAAACATACAAGAGAAAGACGAGGTCCATAAAGCTTGGTTTTTAACGGCGTCGCAGAATTTACAAGTTTTGACAAGTTAGAGTCATGTGCCTTAATAAGGATTCCAGTTTTTGATTTTTTTGTCAAGATTTACTTTTTTAGCATTTTTAGACTTGGCGAGCTTCCATGCAAGATTAAGGAAATAGTCTTTTTCACTTCTTTTGTTAGTAAGCAGAAATGGAAGGCCAATAGCTAAACTCGGTTGTCTGAGGCTGTCTACTGAGACGCACGCCATTGGAAAATTTATAAGTTAGTTTATAAAACGATGTACGGTGACCTCTCACTCCCTTTGCCGTGTTCCTAAAGAAAAAGATCGTTTTTACCTGATTTTGGACGAAACGATACCAAAAATTTTCTGCAACATTTTCCGCGCGTACACTCAATCACTCTCGGGATTAACAACATTAGAAGCAAAGATCTGCTGTAATAATGCCAGTTAGAGGGAGAACAGTCAAGGAAGACGATATCAAATCAGCCTAGCTAAATGAGACCAGGAAAAAAACTAAATATGCATAAATATTATGCAAATGCATGATATTAATTAAAAATTGATCACAAGAAAATTTGTAAAAAATGAATAATCTATAAAAATTTTAAAATTTTATGAATTTGATGTGAATAATTAGTACTAAAGAATGATACCAGACTAAAAATGTGCGCGGGGGCGTTCGAGGGCCAAATATTGGTATATTCTAAGTACATGATGCCAGCCCAGCATGAAATTCGAGGAATTCTTTTATTTTTTTTGGTTGTCCATACATTGTTTTAGGTAAATGCTCCTCACGATGTTTTTTTATCTGCTGTCGAAGTAATTCGCGTTCATACATTGGGAGATCGGGAGGAGTATCAATATCAAACGCTAATTAAGCAAAGGAATCTGAAAAGAATGAATTAAATCAAGTTTTTGTTTTCTCGCATCTTTCAACTTTTCGAACGTTTTTATTTTGAGCTTGACGTGATTTTTCGGAATCTTGTGCTTGTCACTGCAGTCTGAAGTCTCCTGTTTGTAATCTTGTAATTCTTAATATTGTAATGTAATCATATATTTAATATAATTATAATAAATTTTGATTATTATTTGGCAGTATTGGGTTTACTTTAATTAGTTTAATTTCTTAGGTTAAGTTGATGTTGAGTTGAAATTCAACTGTTTAATGAACAATTTAATTAAAAATTAAATTTTAAAGTTTAAACTAAAATACTAAATACTAAAGTTTTTTTTATTTTTTCATTGGCAAGGTAGGAGATGAGCATGGAAGTGAGAGTATAAATAGACTTAAAAAAGTAAACTTAGATTAATTATAATAAAAAGTAGAATGTTAATCTCATATATACTATACATACATACTTAAAATAATAAATACTTAATTTAGTTTTGTTTCATAGAACATTTAAAATGAAATAAATTGAAATAGAATTGCATATTTACAACGGAATGTTTTTAAAAAACGGATTCGTATGTTAAAAACTGTAATTGCTGTAATGCCATTATATCAATTACAGCTTTTACCATATGAATCCGGTTATGGTTATGCATAGTAGGCAGAAAAGTATATGTTAAAAGCTATTAATTGCCGTAATGCCATTATAGCAATTACAGCTTTTACCATATGAATCCGGTTATGGTTATGAAAAGTATACTTTAATGCATTATGTGCAGCAGGCATGAAAATATACTATGATGAACTAGTTTATTTAACATTGGTAGGCATGAAATTACACTTTTTTGTATAACAGATAGGATAAAGGATTATTATACTTTATAAAAAAACTATATAACAAACATCAATTTGGAGTTTCATTACTGTTGATTAGCAATGCGAAACTAGGCAATGCAAATAATTATTTATTTGGTGTCTCTGAAAACCAATTTTAATCCTAACCCTGACATATTTTAAACTTTATTTATATAAAACTTTCAAAGTGCATACTTTAATTATTAATTTAAGTTTGCTTTCACTTCATTTATACTCTTCCTTTCATGCTTATCTCACAAAATTAATTGCGTGGTTAGAAAGGTTTACTTTCGCCAATAGTTTAAATTATAATAAATTAAAATTGAACCAATATTTGATTTTCATGTTGATCATTTTTAGGTTATTACTTATTAGAAGTTAGGAAATAGCAATGGGACAATATGTTATTATGAATTTTATATCTTATACAATGTGTTCTATCATTTGAATTTTGTCACAAAATGATGAGATTAAGGTCAAGTATAATGTTGAAGTATGGAATCATTGTCAGTTATTGATGGAAGAATTAAATAAATCTAAATATGAAATATTTAGAGATGCCCTCACAGAATCAGTAAGGAAAGTTGTACTTGTGAAAGAACAAAGAATCATAAATTGATAACGGATGACATTGTATTTCTGATGGATAAACAAAGGAAAGTAACAACAACTTCCGTTTAGACGACATTTTCCCCGAGATCGGGGGTTGCCGTTTGGCTACCTATGATGAAACCGAAATACCACTCGACGCCATCCACATCTGTCGCTCGCCTCAGTATCACGCAACCCCACTTTCACCCTGTCCTTCTCCACCTGCTCTCTCCATCCCAATCGCGGACGACCCCTTCTTACCACTTCTTCAACCTCGAACTCCAACTCCAACGCTCGCCTAATCCCGACTCTTCTCAAAACATGTCCATACCACCGCAATCTCGATCTCCTTATCAATGTCACAATGTCCTCATCCAGTCCCATCCTCGACATCAGCTCTGTACTACTCCTCCTATCCTTCACTTTAACCCCACACATCATCCTCACCATAGCTCTTTCAGCCCTCTGCAGTACACTTTCTTCCTCTCTCCTCAACACCCAAGTTTCACCACCATATACCATTGCTGCTCTCACACATGCTTTATATACCCTCCCTTTCATCTTCACTGACCATTTCTTTCCACACAATACCCCACCCAGTTCCCTAAATTTCATCCATCCCACACGAACTCTAGCCGTAACTGCGCCCAAACATCCTCCATCCGCGTACAGCCTATCCCCTAAGTAAACAAAGCTTTCCACTCTTTCAATACCACCA
>NW_008704902.1:8594329-8595154 GCF_000326865.2 Helobdella robusta | reverse complement strand
TTCGATAGAATTGTTGATGTTGTTTATAGATTCTTCAGTTAGGTTTCTGAAGTGCTTTATAGGGGCATGGTTTGAGATTTCTGATTTGGAAGCGATGGCGAATATAGGGAAATGGTCAGATATGTCAGACAGAATTATTCCAGATAAGTGAGAAGTTAGATTGTTAGTAAAGATATTGTCGATGAGTGAGCAAGAAGAAGTTGAGATGCGAGTAGAAGAGGTTATAAGAGGTAAGAAGTTGTATGATGATAGTAGGTTAGAGAAGTCAGCAACGACGTAGTCACTGTTGAGTTTATTGAGGTCAAGGTTAAAGTCGCCAATTAAATAGCTCTTTATGTGTGGCTTGAGTTTGGGTAAAATAAGTTCGAGCTTTTGGATTAAGATATTAGGGTCAGTGTTGGGGGGTCTATATACTGCTAAAATATTTACGTGTGTGTTGTTTAATTTTAAATTGACACCAAGAAGGTCAATAACGGTGTCGTCCAGAAGCAAATTGTTTATCATAGAAAATTCAATGCCTGATCTGATGAAGATTCCGACTCCACCACCTATTCTGCCAGACCTATTTTTAAAAACAAAATTGTAATCATTCATACGAACTAGTTTAGCGGTTTCGTCATTCAGCCATGTCTCTGAAATAATAATAATGGGAAAAAAATAAGATAAAAATTTATTTAAAATTAAAATGTCAGAAATTTTATTTAAAACACTTCTGCTGTTTATGTGAAGTAGAGGTAGAGGGTGATCATGATTGTTGATGTACTTGGCTTCTAGAATGTTGAGTAGATCTCTTGTGGTGTAGTAGGATGACTGTCTGGTGAATGA
>NW_008704902.1:8574468-8575497 GCF_000326865.2 Helobdella robusta | reverse complement strand
GCTTCCACCCAAACAAGCCTTACAGGAATTTTTGATTCAATACCGAAGAACACCTTTGGAGTCAGGTTATTCTCCAAGTGAGTTGTTGAACGGAAGACAGATTCGAGTTAAACTGGATGCTTTGTTACCGTCTGCCCCTCACATTGCCCAATACAGACAGATGAAGCAAAACTCTCAAAGACAAGTTCCAACTCGGAAATCCGTAAAATACACAACAGGTTCTCCATGTTACGTACAATATAATGGTCCTCTTAGAGATCGAACTCCAAGATGGATTTCTGCTATAGTTCATCGCGTCTTAGGAGCACGAAATGTTCTAGTACACATTGTACCTAATGGTCCAATATAGAAGCGGCACATGGAACAATTGAGGCCTCGCTATGGTGTAGACCTTGATTCAGATCCAGGAGACATTCCATCATCAAGTCATTCCACTACCACTGCTCAACCTCCATTATCAAAAGTTCAAACTAAAAAAAGCCCAACTCGAATTCAATCTACACCTATTCCAGATTTTGCCTCAGTTGATCCTATACTACCTCGACGATCTGAAAGAATTAGGGAAAAGATGCTACACGAACCACAAAGACCCTGATTTTCTGGAAGGATTTTCTTCGCCAAAAGACTCCGCAGAGTTTTTGGCTGGTGGGAAGATATAGGGACATCCCTAAAAAAGAAGCAACTCTCGGTTTTCAACTTTACGAACGTAGATAAGTATTAATTTAGTTTCGAAAAACAAACAAATAAATCGATTTTAAATACTTTTACTTTTCAAGAATTTTGTTAAATAAAGTTATTAAAGTTTAACTTAGTTATTTTTTGCGTTGTCAATATATAAGGTCACAACAAAACATATTAACGCCAAACATTCGGTAGAATTTATAGAATATTGTAAAAATTATGGTCTATTACCAACATATATATATATATATATATATATATATATATGACGGAAAGAATTTATATATATATATATATATATATATATATATATATATATATATATATATATGACTGTCAGAAATGCAA
>NW_008704902.1:8552789-8574418 GCF_000326865.2 Helobdella robusta | reverse complement strand
CGACACCGTCATCGCGTCGTTGGATGTATTATGTGATACCTAATACTTGATCTATACATCGATATGTATCTTGCATGTACATATATGTATTTATATTTAACTATGTATCCGTAGGTCTGATGTGGAAACTCGTATCACACATATTCAACCGCAATAGTTGTATTCACAACGCATACACAGCAATATTATATATCTGGCGCACATGTCATTCGTAATTAGTTTTCACTAACGTTTCTCAACCATGTTAAAACTTTTATAAAATTTCTATATTTTAATTATTTTACTAAACATTTTATTTAAATTACATTATTTTATTTATATAATCTACATAAACTTTAGTTATTATGATATTTACAACAAGGTTAATTTATTTCACAATTTAATACATATTTTATTTTCTATATTTTCACATTTTACATTAGGCATTTACTTTAATTAAATTATATGTTTAAACAATATTGAGGCTCTGAAGATGGCATTACGCCGAAACAGCGCTGTTAGCTTTATTCCAGTTTTAGATAAATATGAACTCAAACAATACCGCCTCGTTGAATGTCTTATAAAGAAGTTAATTAATGCAAAATGGGCAAACAATTTCAATGAAATTTGCATATATATATATATATATATATATATATATATATATATATATATATATTAAAGTTATACCTGGCGAATCATGTGTCGCCCAACATAGACTCCTTGTGGCAGACCTGGTTGTTGAACTGTCAAAACATAAGTCTAAACAAATGCCTCAGAGAATCAAACAAAACGTGGAAGCTGAAAAGCAATATTCATCGAGAAAAATTTCAACAGATTGTCGCAACACATTTAGACCACCAATCGTAAGCCAGTACAGATTGAAATACATACAAAACCGTTTGATAAACGCTGCAACTACAGTTTGTGGGAAAACTGGTACAAAACGTCAGCATGAACGGGACACTTGGTGGTGGAATGACAGTGTACAAAATGCAATAGCTGAAAAGAAAGATGTATACAAGCTATGGCAAAAATCAAAGTCTGTTAATGACTATAAAATTTTCCGTGAGAAGAACAAATATGCAAGACGTCCAGTTGCACTGGCTCGGACAGATCAGTGCAGAGAGTGGCTCTCTGAAATATTGAACTGTTCATCATATCTCCTTGAGAGAAGATTAACGTCGTGCATCACAATCGGAAATTATCAATTTGGTTTTCTAGCGGGGAAATCAACAATTGATGCGATTCACATCCTTCGGCAACTGCAAGAGAAGTACCTCGCAAAGCATCAACAACTATCACACATTTTTGTAGACCTTGAAAAAGCATTTGATTGAGTTCCCCGTGAAGCAATCAGGTGGAGTCTACGTCGACAACTCATTCCTGAATATCTTGTTCGACTTGTGATGGAAATGTATACGAATACTGAGACTCTCTTCAGCACAACGGTTGGAAACACAGATGCATAGGACATCAGCGTTGGAGTTCACAAAGGCTCGATTCTCAGTCCACTGTTATTTATAACTGTGATGGAAGAAATCACAAAACCGATACGCACTGGTGACATTTGGAATCTAGTATATGCTGATGATATCGTTTTAACAGCCACGTCTGAGCAGAATACAGCACAGATGTTTGAAGATTGGAACACCAGACTCACCGATCATGGATTCAAAGTCAACATCAGCAAAACCAAAGCAGTGAACACTGGTGAATCCATCCAATCTACAGCTACTGGATGATGGCCCTGTCCAGTTTGTAAAGCTGGTGTTAGTTACAATTCAATCAAGTGTCTGCAGTGTAACCAGTGGTGTCACAAACGGTGTTTCCCAATGCCCCACACCAACTTATCGAATTGCCAAAACTATAAATCAACTGCTTCTTCCATACGTATCCCATAGTTTCCATGGCCGACCTATACCTTCTCTGAAACCTCTTCCATAATAGTTCATGCTTATGATTTACATTTGAGTTACGCAACAATAACCAACTTGCTTTTCTTGATACATTTGTCACAATGCATGGAAACCAATTATTTACTCAAGTTCACGTCAAACCCACAAACTATGTACAATGCCTAAACTACAATTCCGATTGTCCAGACAAATACAGAAACAACGTCATTAACAACTTCATCAACCGCGTCCATAAAATATCTTCCAACGACGAATCTCTTCACAAGGAAATCTATCGAATCAAACAATTTATTGTTAATATTTACTCTAACATACTGATTGTTAACATCATATCCAAATCCCTAAAAAATTCAAACAACCACAACAAAAACAACAAACAATGCCATTATGCTACAAAAATCAACCCTATCACTAAATATCTCAACAAAATATTGTCACCATACACTCCAAATGACTACAATCTACAGTCATCTAGAGATTTTTTTGATATAATTAGCAACAACAATCTTTCCAAACTTGACGCAGTACCCCTATTTACAAATGTACCCGTTCTCGACACAATTGATATCATCCTTAACTACGATATAAATTCCCACATGAATTCTTTGAAAATTCCAAAACCCTTGCTAGAACCTTTATCGACAATATTTACAACCGAACCGCCGCTCTCTATATATAACCCCATAGGAAAAACTACAAATTGCCATGGACTCACTCGGAGTACCCCACTCGGAGTACTCTTTTCCAATTTCTACGTTGGCAACTTAGAAAAACAAACCTTTCTCAAAAATCCGAATTAAAACCCTAAATTTATGCGGTATACGTCGACGATATCTTACCGATTACAATTCTTCTCTCTACTCTTAATAAATCTAAAATAAAATTTACTATATCATCATCGTTTCAACGTCCGTGCTTCCGCGCTTGCACGGATTGGACGGTTTCCAAGGATGCCATTCATCCATACATCGCGGTCTTGTGCATCTTCCCTTCTCAACTTTATCTTTTACATGTCATCTGCCACACACTCTTTCCAAGTTTTACCTTCCTCAACTATCACATGTCTTCATGCTGACACCCAGTCATCCTCTTTTCTCCGTTCCACATGTTCAATCTACACTGTCTCACCCTATCACACACATTTACTATATTTAACCTTTGTCGGATCTCTTCACTCGTTTTCCTGTCCCTCAGTGTTACGCCACACATCATTTTTTTCTGCCCTTTCCATAAGCTGCATATCTCCCACTTTCATAGCCCATGTCTCACTGCCATATATCGTCACACGTTAGTATAGTACTGTATATTTTTCCTAGTACCTTTATAAAAGCACCTCTTGCTGTCAGAATCGGAATTAGTTCTTGAAACTTAGCCCAAGCACACCGCACTCTATCTCTCATGCCTCCTCAGCTCCACCTCCAGATCCTTTTATATCTCCCAGATAACAAAACGTTCAACCTTCCCTTCACAATCTATTTCTTATTTCCTTTTGTTCCCCTCCATCAACACATCTTTTACACCTGAAAGCAGCCACTTCTAGACTGCCAGTCAGTCCACTGCATCTCTTATGCACCCATTTCTTACAAGCACTACAGATTATTAAATTTGCTCCAACACCCGTCTTGCACACCGCACACGACCACTTTCCAGAATTCTCTACTTGTCCAGTCCTTACTTTACAACACATAACATTTGTTTTATTCATGTTAACCCCCTTAGCCCTTTTGTTTTCGTTGCATCTTTCCAACACTTGATCTTCTCCACCAACTCTTTCTTAAAATCTGCAATCAGTATCTTTAGTATTCACTGAAGAATATGAAAACAACAAGATTTTACAATTTTTGGATACGCTAATCACTCGAGATGAAAACTGCTTCGAAACAACGGTCTATGTGAAACAAACAAACAAACAAAGGAATATATCTAAACGGAATAAGTGAGAGCACGGAAAAATACAAACGCAGCACAATAAAAGCATTTGTAAATAGAGCATTCACACACTCCACTTTAATAAGCGAACTATGTAGAATCACCAAAGTTCTTGTCAACAACAACTACAAAACTTGCCGACCATCATTTTGATGTTGATTATCTTAAGACTTCACAATATTTACAGATTGACAAAATCCTTTTTTTAAGTGTAATGAAATTCTCTGCCACATTCAACACCTGAATTATAACAATTTTCATTTGCTATTACGATACTCTTTTCAACAGCGATTTTGTTAATTTCCATTGTCGTCGTTGGCTCAACCAGGTAGAATTGGTGGTCGCCAGTATCGCTATTTAATTTTGCCTATACGGTGAATTTCTCTATCTAAGGACGCGCTTCTTTAAATCAATTTTAAACCCATGTCTTGCTTGGAAATCAACGCCTATTTTGCATTCATCAGTTATATCTGCTATCAGAAATTTACTCTCGAATGCCAAATCGGCTAGTTGAACAGTACAAGAAATTTCCTCTTGTAGCTGTAAGTGTATCCGATCCCAAATCAGGAGGCTTGTACCGTCACTGAAGAAATCGTATTGAACTGGATTAATTGGTATGGTGTTCCCATGGAGCTTCATGGTCGAAACTTCGAATCGCAACTGTCTAGTAAGCTGTTTCTATTATTGGTTATAAAGAAGACAAGAACTCCTCTCCACCTTCAGTCAGATAGAATAGTGGAACGTTTCAATCAAACATTAATTGAACATTTTGCCGATTGAACGACACCGTCTACCGAATTTAGGAACATCGGAAGATTGTTGATTGAAGATTGTTCCGAGAATGAAGATTGTTCATTTGGACAGACCGGCTCGATTCTATGCAACGCAAGTAAATTATTGGAGAACAGAACTGTAAAGGGGGTAGTGTTATAACCGTGACAATTGATAATTCGCTAGAGGCGCTAATGTCGGTACGGCACCCAGTTCGAGAGAGAAGTAGAACATTCTGACAGCTAGATATCTTCTATATTCAATAAGACGGGTATATAAAGACGAGCTGCAATATTTGAACGGTGCTGGTATTTGAATAGCGATGTTGGAAAACCGATATTCTGTTTGCGTTTTACGTCATTGAATTGTGATTTGAAAGCGATAGTTTATGAACGTTAGTTTTCATCAGTATAATTTATTAACATTGATTATCGATTTCAATCAATCAATCAATCTTCGTTTTGCGTCCAGAGACCCGGTTTCCCGAGGTAGGACGTTGTTTTCTTTGCCATCAACTTTTTGCGCCAAATTAGACGATCAGTTGTATCCATTTCATTTAAATTTAGAGCTTTTATGTCTTGCTCGATTGTTTGCGACCAGGACTTCTTTGGACGGCCTTTGGGACGTGTGCCAAGTACTTCAACATCTGCAAGAGAAGTTATGGCACTGTTTCCACTTGGTTTGACATGACCAAACCACCGCAGGCGGTGTTGCCGGCATTCGTCCTTTATATCATCTAAACCAGCACGAACCAGGATTTCGGTAGATTTGATGTGGTCCTTCAGACTAATTCGTTGCATTTATCGGAGCATTTTCATGTCGGTTCGTTGAAGTTGTTGTTCCAGTTTGGTTGTCATTGGCCATGTTTCTGCACCATATAACAACACCGGACGTATCACAGATTTATAAAGTCTTGATCGTATTGGTAGTGGGATGTCACGCCGCATCAATATAGAGGCAAGGAGATGCCATTTATTCCAGGCTGCACGTATTGATTATCGATTTATGATAAATAAAGTGACTTGATTTGTTTATAATTAAAACGATAATTTAGAAGTTTATATTGTGTTTTCTATTTTCCATTGAAATCAAACGAATCCGTCGTCTACCGGGCAGTTATGATAATATAAATGAATTTTTCACTTGAAGTTGCAAGACAATTAACACTGCACGGTCTATTCTGCGCATACTAAAAGGCGCATCTAATTTTAAAAATATAATTGGTTCTTCGTTTTGATAGCATATATTTTCAGTTAAAAATGATCGTGTATATCTACACATATATATCTTCTAAAAAGGCGAGCTTACAAATTATTTTTAGAATAAAAAATAAAAATAAATTTCAAATTTTTAACAATTTCTGAAGTCAAAGTCAGGTGAAAAATAATTCGAAAAATTTTGACTCCGGCAAAATCTCCAATCTTCTAAAGTTATTTTATATTAGTTAGAAACAGTCATAAATTTGTTGGAAAATTTTATGAAAAAGAATGAAGGATGACATTTCTAATTTATTCTTTTGTGCACTTATCCTTATTTCCTTTGCTTTTATAAGACATATTATAGTAGTTTATTTTGTATAAGCCATTTCTTATAACACTCAATTAAAAGTTCTTAGCATTTTCTATTTTGTTTTCATTTTATATGCTTTATATATTACAAGTATTTTATTTAAATCAATTATGCACTCATTTAGAAAATAGATTTTCTCTAAAAAATATCAATTTTTATATTGTTTCTGTTTTTTAATAATGCATTGCAGATGAACTTGAAAGAAGGAGAACAACTTCAAATAACTGATGCTTCACATCCTAATTGGCTTAAGGTGCTTAAATTGCGTATTTACTTTTTAGGCTTTTAGGTCATTTTGTTACCAATTCTATTTAGTTCGAAAATGCTGACGTGTACTGTAAGTATTTAAGAAATTAGATGATATTTTTTGAGACTATCAAAATTCCTATTTACAGGAAAATCATAAAACGTCCTGGAATTTAACATGAAAATTATTGAATTTGACTTTGGCCATGAAAAGTCATCGATAAAAAAGTCATTTTGTCATTAAAAATCATTTTATGGTCATGGAAAAAACGCGCCATAAAATTTTTACTGCAGTTTCTTGATTTTTGTTCGACATACCACCAAAGTTTTTTTAGTTTTTTTACCTTTCCTTATTTTAAGAACAATTATTATCCACTTGAAAACCAACGTCACCACCATGTTTGTCAGACCTGTTTTTTCTCGCAAAATCAAAACCACCGATATTTATCAACCCATTGTTACTATTATTCAACCAAGTTTCACTAATTTTAATTATATAAAACTTAAAAGAAAAATGGTTTATATATTCAAATAATTCTTAAAAGAGAAAAGGTTTATATTTTCGAATAGTCCTTTTGATTTAGTAACTAAATTTCGAATATTTACTTGCATTTTATTGAAAAGAGAATTGTTTTTAGGATTTTTGAATTTAACGCATTTGTACAAATCATTTATTTATTTTAAATCTTCATACATTTTGCAATTGTTATCATAAATATCTTCATCGTTTGGGCGTCGTGATGGCTTTGTAGTTAAGATCGTCTGGTGCTGTTTCCAGTGACCGATTTCGATTCGAATATTATGACAAAGGGATCTTAGCCTATCACTTGCCTCGTGTGTGATGCATCGTTTAGCATGTATTCATATACGATACTTGTGCGTGTTGTTGATTTCTCTGAACCTAGAAAGAGTGTAATTGACCTTTATCTTTAATTGAAAATTTTTATCATCATTACCTTTAATTGAAAATTATATAATGATATACGCCATTGCGCTGTAAAAAGTACATTGTTTGGTAATTAGCGTATAGCGCTAAAGGGGCATTAATATATATGCAGTTAGCATATTTTCTGCTAAGGAATAATTAGCATATGTGCATTTAAAAGGTCATTAGCATTTTATGTATATGTTCCATTAAGCTATCGGAATCCATCTCTGATACACCGCCCTTTGATCAAACCAAAAATCAACAGGATAAACATTAGTGTATGGTAAAATTGGTAACAAATTTTTTTAAATGCGGGAGAAGTTAAATTTTGGTTATTTTTTGGAAGTATGGTTTTTTTACCAATTCACACATGAGGTAGAAAATAGGAGTAAAATGTCGTTCATTACAAGAAGAATGATTAGTGTATATAACAGGTAATCGAAATGCTGATCCCATTAATACAATGTACATTCAGTCACTATATGTTGCATACCTAAAAACAGCAATGGCAAAAAACTTGCAAGACGTTGAAAACAAAGGTCAAAAATAAGTTAATTGATGATAATAGTAATAAAATGCTTGTATTTATAGCTGTGTAAGTTTTCTTCATTGGTTTATATCGTGGAAAGTCATGAAATTTTTGAATGGGCCATGGAAAAGTGTTTTCTAAAATGGATATACACCCTAAGCGATCGGCTTCTACAAATCCTACGTCATCTTTAACATTTTTTTCTTTGTCCAGTTCAAACTTTCAGGTAAAAACAAAATTTTACGTCAATCATACGAGAATAGTTGTATCGATCGATCAATCCGTCACTGGTCTTTATTAATTTCTTTATGGACTGTTAATGGCTTTATGTCCACCAGAGTTGTTAATTTTGATGTTGCATAGGCTGTACTTTTAAAATATTGGTTATGGTATAGGTCTTGTATCAAACTTGTTATCGCCGATGCTTTTTAAATATTGATAGAAAAAAAAACTTGATACCAATGCTTTAGAGAGTTTTTTCAATTGATAAATTTGTGGTTCTTGTCTTTGGCTTTCTTGTTCTTAAACATTCTTATTTAACTTGTTTTGTGGGCGTTATCTGTAATACTCTGAAACTTTGTTGTTCTTGTGAGTAATTTAAAAACAACTTTAAAAACTTTTCATGAATAATTGACAATTTAACTTGCTTGTTTCAAATTTGATAATGTTCAAACAATGCATTACACGGTAATTTTTCTATTATGTTAACTACCGAATATTGACAAATATAAGTTGAATGCTTTATTGTAGCACCGTTTTAAAAACGACAGGTGTTCGTATCGTTGAAAATGTTTTCAGAGATGCGTTTCGGCATTGATATCGGCAATACATTTTATAACTAGTATTGGCGATACCATTTTTGAATAATGGTAATCTTGGCGTCCACTTTATTTTTTTCAATTTCAAAATTTTTTTTTCTATCTTTGTCCAATTTTATTAATTCAACACTTCAAATCCACAATATTAACTGTTCTTTAAAAAAGCAAGCATTATAATGAAGTGCGAGGCTTATGTACAATGCTTATTATTGTCAATGGCAGATATATGAGGCCCCCTGTTGTTAGCAGTGTTTTTAATGAAAGTCAGTAAAACTTTTTGTTTAATCAGAAAACAGGAAAAAGACCGTTGTGTGTTGATAATTGACCAAAAATAGACGTGAGAAGCAATAAAAAAGGTCGTCATCCGACACTGATTATTATCATTGAAATAAAGCTACACAACGATTTTATAATTTTATTGATTGTTTATTACTTAAACAGGTGAAAAATATGAGAGGTGAAGAAGGATTTCTTCCAACTATGTCATGCTTAATTCCAACGCCAGATGCAAATGCCATCACAGCGGTGGAAAGATTGCAAGTTCTCCTGCTTACCTCTTGGACTGAGTGTATCAGACAACTGAGACCAATTCTCTTATCAACATGCTGTGCTTCTTCACAGAATATAAGCAAACTTTGGGTTTGTAAAATTTTTTTTATTTATTTTTATTTTGCGCTATTCAGGGTTGAATCTTGTTTAAAGTCTCATAGTATTTTTTTTTTACAAAAATTACTATTCAAAATTTTTTATTAAGACTGGCATAACTTTAGAAACGGAAAACATATAGTTGTGTTTTTTGCTAATGAATGAGGTTTACGTGAGAGTCAAAGAAGTTTGTGTGTGATATAAACTGAGCTTTGCACAGATATTGTCAGAAAGTTGTAAGTCGGAGGATTTTGCTGGAGTCGAAGTGGGAAATCTCAGAACATATGAAAATCGTATTTTTTTCATCCAGCTCTGTATTGAATTTCGAAAATCTATTTAATTCACGTTCTGAACTCAACTTTCAATGATGTCAATTCTAACAGTTATGTGTGAAATGAGGTCATCACTATATCAGTGACGTGTAATGAAGTCATCATATCTAACAGGGATAACCGATATTACTAAACTAACCATGCATCAATTTTCGTTTTAAAATTTTTATGCAATATTTTCATTCAGCGAGAAATTCGTGACCAAATTTATGAAAAAAATTATACATAAAAGTTTAAAAAATAATTTATTACAACAAATTAATTTAATTGTAATGGAAATTGATTTATGGTTTTGCAGTTGACGCTAGAAATCTATGTATAAATAGAAAATGTTTTATTGAATTGCAAAATAAATCGAAGCATTTTTTGACGATTTTTTCACGATTTATATTTTTAGTTTGAACCCTCATGTTATATCTATGAGAAAATTACGTCCTAAAAGTTGCTTGGACATAAAAATAAAGAATTTAATATTTTGTGGACTGCTTTTGGCTTATCCGACTTATTTTCCTTGTGACATTAAACTTTTTCCAGCTTGTTTTTTTGTTGTTGTTATTTTAATTAATTGATTATGTTTTTCGAATCTACTGATCGCCTACAACTGATCGCCTAATTTGGCGCAAAAAATTGATGGCAAAGAAAACATCGTCCTACCTCGGGAGAACTGGGTCTCTGGACGCTAAACGATGATTGATTGATGGATATGTTTTTCGACTTATTCACTTAGATGGGCTTAAGCAATTTTACATGAGGGTGTAATTAAAATCAATTTTGATATTGGTTTATTCAGATTTTTCTGACCTAATTTTATTTATGGTGTACTTTTGTTATGTTTCGCGCTTAAAATTAAGTTATACTGTATGACGTCATTTGTTTATAAACGGTAATTTTCGTTATTATTTGAAAATATTTTGCACTGACGATGATATATTTTATATCGAAAAAGCTTTTTGCAATTAATTATATTAATAAACATGAACAATAATAATTTTAGTTTTTTACTTAATAAATTAAATAATTATAATAAAATTTTAATTAGAAAACTTGAAAAATTAATGTATAAACATAATAATTGTATTAACGCGGTTGATTTTCTTGAAAACTATATATATATATATATATATATATATATATATATATATATATATATATATATATATATTGCATTATAACATTCAAAAATGCAATAATGTAATATATATATATATACTGTGCCTCTTTATTGATTTCTTGTTTGTTAATGCAAATTATGGAATATTTATTCATCTCATATTGCCTGGAATAATATAAACGTGACATAATAAACGTAATAATAATAATAACAACTACAATAAGTTTGTGTACATTTATTTATTTTTCAGTAGTTTCCAACTGTAGTCTCATTTTGTTGAGATTTCGTGATTATTCATCTTATATGTAATCATGATATATTCTTCTGAAAACTATTGTGGAGTGAATTGGTAATAACAATTAGATGACTGACAAAATTAATTTTGCTGTCAATGGGATGGTGACTTATAGGAGTTGCTGTCATAGGATTAGCCTGATCATCGATTTAAATTTTGCGGTCATGTAGCGTTTGGAATAAATTAATGATTTTAATGATTTGTTCGTGTTTTAAGATGGTGCTTTACGTTTATGGAATTTCAAGCATTACTGAATGTATTTGTTATTATCTAGGTTTCATTTGCATCAAGTTTGAACTGTCATGAGCTAAATAGAAAAAAAGATAAACTGAATACCAGGTTCAAAAGAATTATGGAATGTTCATCTCACAGCAACAACTATTCATCATCGCTTGATCTCAACAAACTGCATATTTACCTTTCCAAACTGGAAAACGATTTACTTAACTCTTATGCACCTTCAGGTTTCTTAATGTTTATTTCTTTACAAGCTTTTTCTTTATAATATTTTGTTTTATTTTACACCTTTTTATAATTTTTGAAGAATCTTTTTGATGTTTTAAAAGTTTTGTTTTTGGTTCATTCCACGTTTCATAAATGAGTCTTTTTATTTTTAAAGATTCATTTCAATTTGTTTCTCAAATAGCTGCTTTACTTTACCTTAAAAATTCAATTAATTTCTTTTTTTGAGTCAACTCTAGAACAAAATATCCCCAGAGTAAAATTCACAAGACATAAGCTCCCCGAACAAAAATCTTCCGGTCGAAAATCTTCTGAACATGAAACGACGGTAATGTTCGCAACAGAAATTTGGCTACGAATTTTCAGTTCAGCAACGACTGTGTTGAGCTTCTTAATTGATTATCAATTTACATTAACGTATTCATTTTTTTTTGTTTTTTAAATTTTTGCTGTGATTTTTATTTTTTAGGTTTTCTCTGTCTCTTTAAAAATATTTAATGGTTTTTTTATGGTTTTTTTAAGTTTTCAAGTTTTTTAAACGTTTAAAAGGATTTTCAAGTTTTTAAAGCTTTTTTTAATCTTTTTAATGGTTTTTTTGGCGGCAGAACATATAAAAGCGAGTGGGGTGATAGGAATTGAAGTTGTGATGAGAATTGCTAACAGTATGTTTGATGATGAAGGTATACCTGAGGAATGGCGACACAGTGTGTTGGTGCCGTTGTATAAGGGCAAAGGAGATGTAAGAGATTGTGGGTCATATAGGGGTGTGAAATTGCTAGAGCACCGAATGAAGGTAGTGGAGAGGGTGCTTGAGAGGAGGTTGAGAAATATGGTGACAGTTAATGAAATGCAGTGTGGGTTTATGCCTGGTAGGGGAACGGTGCATGCATTGTTCATGGTGAGAATGTTGCAGGAGAATTATAGAAAGAAGAAACGAAGATTGTACATGTGTTTTGTGGATCTAGAAAAGGCTTTTGATCGAGTACCGAGGAAGGTCATTGAATGGGCGTTGAGGAAGAAAGGAGTGAATGAGAGACTTGTTAAAGCTGTGATGCAGCTGTATGAAGGGGCAAAGACAAAGGTGAGGGTTGGAAGGGGGATGTCGGACGCTTTTAGTGTTAAGGTAGGAGTGCATCAAGGATCAGTGTTATCACCGTTTCTGTTTGCAATTGTGATGGATGTTGTGTGTGGAAACATAATGGAGGGGTTGTTATTTGAGATTTTGAATGCAGATGATTTAGTCTTGATGGCTGATAGCATGGAAGAATTGCAGTTAAAATTTGACAGATGGAAAAGTGTTATTGAAAAGAAAGGGTTAAAAGTTAATATTGGTAAGACAAAGGTAATGGTGAGTGGGGAAGGTGGGGAGCGAGTGATAAGTAAAATAGACCCCTGTGGGGTATGTAACAGGAGAGTGAAGGCTAACTCGGTATTGTGTATAGGATGTCAGAAGTGGGTGCATAAGAGATGTAGTGGTGTGAGGGGGGCACTGAAAAAGGTGGAAGGCACGTTCAAATGTAATAAATGTGTTCATGGTGTGATTAATAGGACGGACGCAAGGACGGGGTTGAGTGGTGGTATTGAAAGAGTGGAAAGCTTTGTTTACTTAGGGGATAGGCTGTACGCGGATGGAGGATGTTTGGGCGCAGTTACGGCTAGAGTTCGTGTGGGATGGATGAAATTTAGGGAACTGGGTGGGGTATTGTGTGGAAAGAAATGGTCAGTGAAGATGAAAGGGAGGGTATATAAAGCATGTGTGAGAGCAGCAATGGTATATGGTGGTGAAACTTGGGTGTTGAGGAGAGAGGAAGAAAGTGTACTGCAGAGGGCTGAAAGAGTTATGGTGAGGATGATGTGTGGGGTTAAAGTGAAGGATAGGAGGAGTAGTACAGAGCTGATGTCGAGGATGGGACTGGATGAGGACATTGTGACATTGATAAGGAGATCGAGATTGCGGTGGTATGGACATGTTTTGAGAAGAGTCGGGATTAGGCGAGGTTGAAGGAGTGATAGGAAGGGGTCGTCCGCGATTGGGATGGAGAGAGCAGGTGGAGAAGGACAGGGTGAAAGCGGGGTTGCGTGATACTGAGGCGAGTGACAGATGTGGATGGAGTCGAGGGGTATTTCGGTTTCATCATAGGTAGCCAAACGGCAACCCCCGATCTCGGGGAAAATGCCGTCTAAACGTGTGTTGTTGTGTTGTTGTTGTAACAAAAGGTTAATAGTTCTATAGGTATTCTTTTCAAATTATATTTTTTAATACGTCGTTTAAATAAGATTTATGTTAATTTTATTTTAAAAATTACTATTAAAAATCTTTTCAAATATTTGATTGGATTTTGGCTGCTTTTAACAACCTATTTTCACGTGACGCAGAGATTTTTTGTTGCTAACGAATGTTGAAAGACCCCAAAATGATAATATAATTTTTAATTATGGTTTTCACTAAATTATACATTGCTCTTTTACAATATACAATTGTATGATTTATTTATTTACATGTTTTATAGTGCACCGTATTAAAATAAAATGATTGGTTATCACAGGGGTGGGCAAACTTTTAGTTGTTAGGGCCAACATTGAAAACTGTTTTACCTTTGGGGGCCGCATATATATATATATAATATATATTATATATATATATAATATATTATATAATATATATATATATATATATATGCAATTACTTATACAAGAAAATGCTTGTTCACATATATATGTGGATCCAAATATTGAAAACATTTTTGCAGCAAACATTTTAAAATTTGGAAATGCTACATCAGACAGAGAGCCATAAAATTCTAACAAAAAGCCTGATTTAAATTTTTCCTTCAGTTCACAATTGTATGTCAAGCAGTTCCAACTGCAGGTCTTCAGGAGGTGTTTCATCAATTTTTATTCTATAATGGGCTGTGAGAGTCGTGAACAAAGGTTCCAGGTTTTAAAATCTTCGATTTTTTTTCAATTTTAATAGCTAAATCATCTATTTGTTCTTGGTATTTTTGAGCTACTATAGCAGAAATCAACTCCTGTTTTAGCAATGGAGAATGACAAAACTTGTTCTCATCTGCTTGTCTAGAGAACAGGGCAAGTTTTGTCTGAAAAGGTTTATAATGGTAATACATTTCATGAGCAAACAAACTAATGCCTTGAAGTTTATTGTCCAATTCATTTAACTTTTCAATAATGTAAACGGCAAACATAAAATCTAATTTCCATTGTTCATTTTTTATGTTTGTAACAAAATAGAGAAATTATGCTTTTCATTTCTAAAAAAAAAGAATTATTTCTTTTTTTTTAGAGCCCACACGCGACTCAGTGCGTTGCCAAGGCTCAGCCAACGAACACTACAATGGTAGAAGATGTCAGAATGTTTACTTTCCATATCTTCAAGCAATACTTTGAACTGCTTGTGGTTAAGACCTCTGGCTCGAACGATGTTTATTACACCATCAACTGAATCAATAACATGCTTTTTAAATTTTTTTGATGAATGACACAGTGAAGAGATATATCTATATCTATAAGTTATAATCTGGATATTTTTCTTTTATTTTACTGTTTATCAGTGTGAAAAAACCATTGTTTTCCTGTCAAAGCACGAGTACCATCAGTTGTTACACTTGTTAACTTGTTCCATGCTAATCTATTTTTTTCAATACAATTTTCAACATAATGGAATAAATCCTGGCCAGTAGTTGTATCCTTGAGTGATTTGATAACAGTCAAATCACTCAGTCAGCAATTTTTTTATATATATATTAGTCTTTATTATTACAGCTCTGACATACGCAGAACCACTTACAATGTAACAGATATATATTATCTATATATCTTTTTATTATGTTCTTCAAATCCTCATCTATTGATTTGAAGCAGCCATCTTCGCCACAAAGGCTATTTATTCTTTTCACACGACGTACACATGTATTTATGTGCACGCGCAAGCACCGCATCATATACGCTGAATATATGATAGCTATTGAGATGATTGACTCAGCGCGCATCTTAACCACTGAGCCATCTCGCCGGCCAACATGCGACAACTTATGTCGTCTACACATTTACCAACCTCGAAAGGATGGACGGCTGGGTTGATCGGGGGTCGGCTACCCGGATGAACCTGTAGAAACTGCAGAATTTGAACCCGGGTCGTGGGAGTGGTAGACGGACACGAGAGACCCCATGATAACAGTTAATTATTTCTCTTATAGATGGAAAAGTGTTATTGAAAAGAAAGGGTTAAAAGTTAATATTGGTAAGACGAAGGTAATGGTGAGTGGGGAAGGTGGGGAGCGAGTGATAAGTAAAATAGACCCCTGTGGGGTATGTGACAGGAGAGTGAAGGCTAACTCGGTATTGCGTATAGGATGTCAGAAGTGGGTGCATAAGAGATGTAGTGGTGTGAGAGGGGCACTGAAAAGGTGGAAGGCACGTTCAAATGTAAGAAATGTGTTCATGGTGTGATTAATAGGACTGACGCAAGGACGGGGTTGAGTGGTGGTATTGAAAGAGTGGAAAGCTTCGTTTATTTAGAGGTTAAGCTGAACGCGGATGGAAGATGTTTGAGCGCTGTTACGGCTAGAGTTCGTGTGGGATGGATGAAATTTAGGGAACTGGGTGGGGTATTGTGTGGAAAGAAATGGTCAGTGAAGATGAAATGAAGGTATATGAAGCATGTAGGAGAGCAGCGATGGTATATGGTGGTTAAACTTGGGTGTTGAGGAGAGAGGAGGAAAGTTTACTGCAGAGGGCTGAAAGAGCTATGGTGAGGATGATGTGTGGGGTTAAAGTGAAGGATAGGAGGAGTAGTGCAGAGCTGATGTCGATGATGGGACTAAATGAGGACATTGTGACATTAATAAGGAGATCAAGATTACGGTGGTATAGACATGTGTTGAGAAGGCATGAAAGGGTCGGGATTAGGCGAGCGTTGGAGTTCGAGGTTGAAGGAGTAATAGGAAGGGGTCGTCCGCGATTGGGATGGAGAGAGCAGGTGGAGAAGGACAGGGTGAAAGCGGGGTTGCGTGATACTGAGGCGAGTGACAGATGTGAATGGCTTCGAGGGGTATTTCGTTTCATCATAGGTAGCCAAACGTGAACCCCGATCTCGGGGAAAATTTCGTCTAAACGTGTGTTGTTGTTGTTGTTATTTCTCTTATAAATACTAACAATTGTGATGTGTCTTGTATATCTGTGCTTTCATCCAAAGCAAGAGAGTACCACAAAAAATTTTTACTTGCAATTTGATGCTGTTGTAACAAGTTTTCACTTTTCAAGGCAATTCTACAGTTCTTCTTGATAAAGAGTTACTGTCAAATTTTAGGCTCTGCTCTGGACACATGATGTTTACTGCATCTAGCAAGCATTCCTTGACAAACTCGCCATCAGGAAACGATTTATTTTTTTTTGACAATTTTGTGATATAATACCAAACTAGCTTCTGTTGCAGCATCCTGTTTTGAAGATCGTTTGGTAAAAGTGTTTTGCGGCGATTTAAAATTTTTAAGTAATTTTGGCATTTTCTCTTTAGCTCTTATCTGTTTAGTTGTGTCTAAAATCTAGATGTTTCGATCGTTGGTGTGTTTTCAAATTATATTCTTTGAAGACGTTTATGGATTTGCCACAAATTAAGCAGACAGCTTTTTCATCAACTTTAGTGAAATATGATATTTAATTGTCCATTCCTCACATTCCTCATTAAATACTCGAGGTTCGCCATCAATCTTTCTTTTTTTAATAGTAGACATGACTTTTAAATAAGAAAAGAAACGATTAAAAATGAATACAAAGATTGCTTCCGCCTGCACAAAATTCAATTTCAAACAGTGTTGCCATTGAATTAGAAAAAAAAGGCTGTATGGTTTAAATTAAAATAGATACTAATAAGCACATTTCTAACATAATTTTCTAAATTTAATTCTCGAATACTGGTTTTTAATTAAATACTATAAGTTAAACTTTAAAACGAACCCAAAATATAAATTTTTTAAACGTTAATCTGGAGTACGTACAATGATTATTTTTTCTGCATACGCACTACAGACAGGCTAATGGTGTTGTCCAAAAACCGCTAGCCCAAGAAGTACTGGATATTAAAAGGATTAACTGAGTCTCATATGGATCAAGCTTCGCCTAGAAAAGCAAACAGTGACTATTTTTTCTGCATGATTTACGATCAACCGCTAGAAAAATCAAAAAGTTAAACATGAAGTTAACTAACGTCGAACATGCTATAAATTTTATCATTAATATATATATATATATATATATATATATATATATATATATGTACAAGATTGAAGATTACACACAGTTTAATAACTTCACAAGGTTTAATAAAGTTGAAACAAAACAGCTTCGTGTTGTTGAAATTTTATTTAAAAAACTTCTAACTGCAAAATGGGGTGTAATCTTCAACCGTACATGTTTATCTGAGAACCTCCTACCAAATTATATATATATATATATATATATATATATATATATATATATATATATATATTATAGTTATACCTAGCGAATCATGTTTCGCCCAACATAGACTACTTGTGGCAGACCTGGTTGTCGAACTTTCAAAACATAAGTCTAAACAAATGCCTCTGAGACTCAAAACGTGGAAACTGAAAAGCAATATTCATCGAGAAAAATTTCAACAGATTGTCGCAACACAATTAGACCACCAAACGCAAGCCAGTACAGATTGGAGTACATACAAAACCGTTTTGATAAACGCTGCAACTACAGTTTGTGGGATAACTGGTACAAAACGTCAGCATGAACGGGACACTTGGTGGTGGAATGACAGTGTACAAAATGCAATAGATGATAAGAAAGCTGCATGCAAGCAATGGCAAAAATCAGTCTCTTGATGACCATAAAATTTTCCGTGAGAAGAACAACTATGCAAGACGTCAAGTCGCACTGGCTCGGACAGATCAGTGCAGAGTGGCTCACTAAAAACAAAGGTGAACAAATGTATTGTAGAGCAAAACCAGCAAAGCGTACGAAAAAAGACATAGTTGGTGCTATAGGGACATCCCTAAAATAAAAAGGAACTCTCGGTTTCCAACTTTACGAACGTAGATAAGTATTAATTTAGTTTCGAAAAACAAACAAATAAATCGATTTTAAATACTTTTTACTTTTCAAGAATTTTGTTAAATAAAGTTATTAAAGTTTAACTTAGTTATTTTTTTGCGTTGTCAATATATAAGGTCACAACAATTGGCGCAGTCGACAGGATTTTTTTTTTTTCAAATATGGCCGAACTGAAAATTTTTCTGGAAGGATTTTCGAAGCAAATGGAGACACTGGTCAAATCAATAGTTCAAAGTTCGACAACCGTTCCCACTTTCGAAGCCTTTTGTTCAAAAAAAGAGCTTTGGACTGACTACTTATCTCGTTTTCAAACGTTCGTTTCTGCCAATTCAGTCCCGAACTCAAAAATTGCTCAAGTTTTTCTGACGAATCAATCTCCAGAAATTTACAAGCTTCTTTAAGTCGCGGCATCTCAACTTTCTCCTCCACGTGATGTCAACGAGTTACAAATGAATGATATTTCACAAACAATGGAGATAAATTTCAGTCCCAAGCACTTTATTGTCAGGGAAAGATATAAGTTCTGGAATGAAATTTCTAGAAAACCAGGTGAAACACTACAAGAACTTGCATCTAGAATTCGTCAAGCAGCAAGTACATGTGATTTTTCAAAAATAAATGATCCTTTAGATGAAGCACTTAGAACAAAATTCATTTGCTCTGTAAATAACGAAGCTGTTCTTAAGTCTCTTTTCAAAGTTCCAAAAGATGAATTAACATTCTACAGAGCAATAGAACTAGCTACAGAAGTTGAAGAAGCCTCCAAAGTCGCTAAAGCAACTGTAAAGCTCTCCAGAAGAAAAAACAGAATTTGTTTCTAAAGTTTCTAGAAGTCCTACTAACAAATCAAAAGAAAAAGCAGTTCTTTTCAATAAAAAACATGAAAATTTCAAATTTCCTTTTTCAAAAGGCACCTGTCCCAGATGTGGAAACAAAGGTCACCATGCCAGAGATTGTAGATACATAAATACAAAGTGCAATTTTTGTCAAAAGACTGGTCATCTTGAAAAAGTTTGCTTAAAAAAAAAGTTTCAACAAAACAGTTCAGTTAGAATTATACATTCTATTCCTGGAAATACACCTCTTCTTCAAAAGTTACTCTTCAAGAATACTGAACATTTTTTTGAATTAGATAGTGAAGCAAGAGATAGTTTTTGTTCTTTAGAAGTTTGGCAAAAATGGGGTCGACCCAAACTCCATTCTAATTCTACAAGATTTATTTCAGCAACTGGGGACAAAATCCCAGTCATTGGAGTTTGTCAGGTTTCAACTTCTATTCCAGAATCAAATGATAAAAAAATTGTAGAATTCAATGTTACAAAACTACCTAACCTAAATCTTGTAGGCAGAAAAGCAATTCTTGATCTAGAAATTGATGTAACAGCAGCTTTGAATAAACAAGTTTTTCAAATTAAAGAAAATTCAACTGATGTCAAAGTTTTCATCTGTTGTCAACAAATTTGTGAAGATTTTAAAGAATGTTTTGAACCAGGACTTGGATGTTTGCAAAATTTTGAATTGGAAGTTAAGTTCAAACCAGATTCAAATCCAGTTTTCTGTAAAGCTCGAACAGTGCCATTTTCATTTCAAGAGGATCTCAATAATACATTAGATGCTGGTATTAAAAAAGGCATCTGGATTCCAGTAGATTTCAATGACTATGGAACACCCATAGTACCCATAAAAAAAACGATTAAATCCAGGAGAGGAAAAAGTAAAATTTCGAATTTGTGGGGATTACTCAGTTACTGTGAACCCCCAGCTGGAACCACATCGACATCCAATGCCACTTCCTGAAGACTTGATACAAAAACTTGGAGGAAGTCGTTACTTTAGCAAAATAGATCTTGCTGATGCTTTCAATCAAATAAAACTTGCTCCAAACAGTCAAAGAAAACTTGCATTGAGCACACATAGAGGAGTTTTACTTCAAACCAGACTTCCGTTTGGTATTATTTCAGCTCCAGGCTACTTCCAAGAAATCATGGATAGACTAACTTGTGATCTGAAAGGAGTCGCAGTTTATCTAGATGATATTCTTGTTGGAGGATCCAGTGTTGATGAGCACAATAAGAATTTAAGATCTCTTCTTCAACGCCTTCGTGATAAAGGTCTGAAATGCAACAAGAAGAAATGTGTTTTTGGACAAACTTCAATTGAATATTTGGGTCACATACTTTCAGGAGAAGGTGTTAATAAAGGAAAGAATGTTGACGCCTTGTTTAAAATGCCACACCCTACTAATATATCAACATTACGATCATTTCTGGGTTCTGTTCAATTTTATCACAAGTTTATCCCTAATCTTGCAACGATTGCTGAACCTCTGACATGTCTTACAAGAAAAGATACACCCTGGAAATGGACTTCAAAGCAAGAACTAACTTTTCAAAAGATTAAAAAAATTCTTATGAAAGACGTCAAGTTGGCACATTTCGACAAGTCGCTTCCATTGGGTATTTCTTGTGACGCGTCAGAAGTTGGATTGGGGGTAGTTCTGTTTCACAGGTATCCTGATGGGGAGGAACGACCATTATTCAATGTTTCAAAAACACTTACTGAATCCCAACGTCGGTACAGTCAAATTCACAAGGAAGCACTAGCTATAATATATGGGTTACACAAATTTCACCAATATCTCTATGGACGAAAATTCATTCTGGTCACTGATCACAAACCGTTGTTGGCTCTTTTCAATCCTTCAAAAGGAACACCAGTGATAGCAGCAAATCGTTTGGCTCGCTGGGCCCTGATGCTTCATCAATACGACTATTCAATTGAATATAGAAAATCAACAGATCATGGAAATGCAGATTCACTTAGCAGATTGCCACAAGGTGAAGATCCAGACTTTGATTTTCAAGAAAAAGATGAAGATGAATTTACAGTGTGCGCAATAAAAATGATTAGTCAACAACTTATACCGACAGATGCTCAGACTCTGGCAAAAGAATCTCGTANAGATCCCATCATTTCAACTGTTTGTCGATATGTC
>NW_008704902.1:8546699-8551341 GCF_000326865.2 Helobdella robusta | reverse complement strand
GTGCCTCATATCAAAAACGACAAAAATGAGATGGTTCTTGAACTAGATGAGATCAAACTACAGTGGAGAGAATACTTCCACCGTCTGTTAAATGAAACAAATCCCATCAATGTCAACTTTGAGGCTCCAGCCATCGAAGGTCCGATTCCAGACATCACTGTAGAAGAGGAGCTTACAGATGCTCTGAAAGCTATGAAGGATGGAAAGGCAGCAGGGCCCTCTGGACTCACAAATGACATTGTCGAAGCATCTGGTACATTAAGAGAAAATTAACGTCGTGCATCACAATCGAAAATTATCAATTTGATATCCTAGCGGGGAAATCAACAATTGATGCGATTCACATCTTTCGGCAACTGCAAGAGAAGTACCTCGCAAAGCATCAACAACTATCACACATTTTTGTAGACCTTGGAAAAGCATTTGATCGAGTTCCCCGTGAAGCAATCAGGTGGAGTCTACGTCGACAACTCATTCCTGAATATCTTGTTCGACTTGTGATGGATATGTATACGAATACTAAGACTTTCGTAAGCACAACGGTTGGAAACACAGATGAATTTGACATCGGCGTTAGAGTTGACAAAGGCTAGATTCTCAGTCCACTGTTATTTATAACTGTGATGGAAGAAATCACAAAACCGATACGCACTGGTGACATTAGGAATCTAATATATGCTGATAATATCGTTTTAACAGCCACTTCTGAGCAGAATGCAGCACAGATGTTTGAAGATTGGAACACCAGACTCGCCGATCATGGATTCAAAGTCAACATCAGCAAAACCAAAGCAATGGACACTGGTGAACCCATCCAATCCACAGCTACTGGACGATGGCCCTGTTCAGTTTGTAAAGCTGGTGTAGGTAACAATTCAATCAAGTGTCAGCAGTGTAATCAGTGGTGTCACAAAAGTTGTTTAAAAATAATTGGTACTTTATCTAAAGTGTCCAATTTTGTTTGTCCTGATTGCATCAATCCACAACAACAAATTCGAAATAGCAATGTTTTTGAAGCCATTAAGGTAGAGAAAGTCACATCGTTTCAATATCTAGGGGATGTTCTGGATTGTACTGGAACAGCTGAAGCTGCTGTTCGAGCACGCATACGTGCAGCCTGGAATAAATGGCATCTCCTTGCCTCTATATTGATGCGGCGTGACATCCTACTACCGCTACGATCAAGACTATAAATCTCTGATACGTCAGGTGTTGTTATTTGGTGCAGAAACATGGTAAATGACAACCAAACTGGAACAACAACTTCTACGAACCGACATGAAAATGCTCCGATGGATTCAACGAATTAGTCTGAATGACCGCATCAAACCTACCGAAATCCTGCGTCATGCTGGTTTAGATGATATAAAAAACGAATGCCGGCAACACCGTCTGCGGTGGTTTAGTCATGTCAAACGAAGTGGAAACAGTGCCATAACTTTTCTTGCAGATGTTGAAGTACCTGGCACACGCCCCAAAGGCCGTCCAAAGAAGTCCTGGTCGCAAACAATCGAGCAAGACATGAAAGCTCTAAATTTAAATGAAATGGATACAACTGATCGTCTAATTTGGTGCAAATGTTGATGGCAAAAAAAACAACGTCCTACCTCGGGAAACTGGGTCTCTAGACTCTAAACGAAGATTGATTGATTGAATCTGTAGTTCGTACATGGCCTCGCGGGCCGCATAAAATGGGTTGGCGGGCCGTAGTTTGCCCGCCCTTGGGTTATCACTTTGTTCTCGTTTAATGGCGATTTTAATAATGTGTCAAGCTTACTTTTTGTTTTTGTTTACATTATTCAAATGCAAACCCAATCTTCTTAAAGAAAATCGCGACAGTTACATGAAAATTTTCCTATATATATATAATCGAATTCTTTTATTTAAAGCATCAGTATTATGTATGACATAATAATTAATAATTAATCTTTTTTAAAATTTGTTGCTGAAAATTCATTGCCGGAGATTCGCTGTTAACGTTGCCATCGTAGACATAAAGCCACCAACCAAATTATCCCCAGGCAAAAAATTATCATGGACTGATCTTGTATAACTTTTTTTGTGGATGGTAATTTCATAAAATTTATAGGATTGATAATTTTCTGATTATCTGATTAGTAATCTTATGTCTAAAGTTTTTCTTTTATTTTTTTTCTAATGGCCTTTATTTTTATTTTTTCCTTATCGATTTTTTTTGCTAGATTTAGTAGTGAACGCGATTTTACGTTCGGTTGAAGGATTGGACCGAGCAGTTCTATGTTATCAAGTCGGTATCATATTTTCTCACATATCAGATAGAGTATCTATTAAAAAATAGAAATATATTTAATTTTTGATTATGTTAAGATTAATTTATTTTAATATTTGGGCATTTTTTATGTAAGTATTCTTATTTCGACTGATAGATTTGTCATATTTTGTGATTTAATGATAAATATTTTTTGTCATTTAAATTGACGGTACGGTCCAATTTTTCGTTAACCGTCAACTTTATGATTTATCGCATAAAATTTTTAAACCGAGTTTTTAGATAGCAAATAATTTTTTCATCTAAGAATAGTATTTATTTTTTATATATGTTTATATATTATGTGAGTCCACAACATTGCGCATAGTCATAATTATTTTTGCTGACATGGGCGTTATCGATGTATTGAAAATTACCAATGTATACCAATATCACCAGTATTAACAATACCGACATCGAATATGAAACTATTCACCGATATCCATCATCGGTATTTAATCATCTACCGAACAAAAAATAACCTTTGTACTGATAATTTACCGATGCACCGTTAATTTACTGATTAATAAGTTACCGATAATTTACCGGCAACAAATATTTACATCGTTTATAGCTATTAACGGTAAAAATATTTTGCACTAGTGGTGGATCTAGAGGGGGCACTGACGTTTTTAATAAAAGTCAGTAAAGAGACCGTTTTATGTGTAAAATCGACCAAAAATTTAACGTGATAAGCAGAAAAAAGGTCGTCAGCCACACTGCCACAAATCTTGCCCCCACCCATGAAAATTTATACATTTTCTAAATTTTTACCCCGTCCCCATCAAAGTTTTCTAGATCTGCCACTGTTATGCACAATACTTAAACGAACAGCCATCAATTATCTAGCAGTTAAGTTCATATTGCTTGTACTACGTACGCTCAACATGAAAACTGCATTGACCCTCCGGAAGATTACCAATATCCGTGTTGTGTTTAGTCAGACGATTGGCAGTTTAATCGAGCCAGATTTTTACCGGTAATTGAGAGCAGGGAAATCTTTTTATGGTTATCACAACACGAACGATCATCTTTTCCTTTAAGCAAGTGAACTTCGAGTGCATCTTTAAAATGCTAATGCTTTCCCACATCTGACCAAACTGTGCCACCATCTTGGCGTTAGTGTAGTCATGCCAACTGGAGGCCCACCGTATTTGAACAGCTCAGCTGGAAGACCATCCAGACCTGTCGCCTTTTAAGAAGCCACCTGTAAAATGGCATTCTCCACCTCAGACAAACTGGGAAGAACATCAAGGTTGTTTGTCACATCCCAATCAGGCTGAACTCAGCAAGCACTGTATCGTCAAAGGAGGTCTTCTGGTTGTTGTTGTTGTTGTAAACCTCTGAAGTGCTCAGCCTAGCGAGCCAGGATATCAGGACTATCTCTGATGTGTGTTTGACCGTCATGTGAGCGCATCTACAGGATGGAGCAATTAAACAACATTATCAACAACAGCATGGCATCACTTTAACACGACAGATGTTAAATAACAGGCAAATGGTTTATTGCAATAGCAGCATCACAAACCTGAAAATAGCTGAATCAATTTTCATACAAAACAAAAATCCCTCCATGAACATTCAAGTACAGTCTAACAACATTCTACCTTCAAATAGAATACAAATAGAATAGAATAAATAAAAACAACAATCATTATAATTATAACAACAAAAATTACGACAACAGCAATAATTATAACAATGTTATCACCAACAATATTGATGATGTAAACAACAATCATACCAATAGTGACAACTTTAACAATAACATCAACAACACCAGCAACAACATCAACAATAACAACAACAGTGCCAACACTGTAGATACCAATGCTACAATCCACAGCGCAAGTATCAGTTGCAATTGGAACATCATCAATAGTGACAACCTTAACAACAACATCAACAACACCAACAACAACAGCATCAACAACAACAACAGTGCCAACACTGTAGATACCAACGCCACAACCCACAGCGCAAATATCACTTGCAAATGGAACATCATCACAAGAAGCAAGAAGAACCACAGCGATGATAATAATAATAATAACGTTAACAATAATAATAATAATAATAATAACGTTTTTAAATATTGTCAAAATAATATTAATAATATGTAGTTAATTAAATAAATTAATTCGCGCTTCTCGGCTGAGCGTTGATATTTACCTTAACAACCATAATATAAACAATCTTGCCGTTAAAATTTTTAAAAATCGCGTTTTATATTGTTTATAGTTAGTAAATTTATTTTATTGGTTTTCTGTTTTAATTAAATAATTTATATAAATTAATAATTACTTGTTCCTTTATATCAAATATCTTACATACCTTATATATAATGCACTGAAG